>NW_022900944.1:45268363-45412465 GCF_012274545.1 Fukomys damarensis
TTTTTTTTTTTTTTTTTGCATTATTGCAGCAATGACAAACAGCCAGCAGGATCTGCAGCTCATCTTGTCCAAAAATGGCACTGTTACCATGCAAATGCAGGGTCTACTGTCACAGGAGGAAATTGCCATTTGTCACAGAGTTTTTATTTGACATCTCAACTGGGTATCCCAACATAGACACTTGTTTTTCCCTCCATACTGATCTAATTCAGATACCAAGATGGCCAGTAGAAAAACATCAACTTTTTTGTTCTTGTACCTATGCAAAATTATGCACAAAGGTGCCATTTTTACAGTTTTAAAAAGAGAGAAACAATTCATCTTGCTGAAAATAACAGTTCAGAAAGTCCACCGGCATTTTGTCCAGTAGTGTTTATTGGGATTTGGATACAGCAAATGTGTCATTGATAAGAAACCCATCTTGACCACCTTTTTGATGCTGAAAGCGCCTTTCTTCATAGTGTGCCTCCCCATGGAAAAGGGGACAGCATGAGTGTGATTAAATTATCAGGCAGGCACACACGACTATAAATAATTGACTCTCATGTTTCATGAGCCTTAACCTCATACTCCAAAACATTTATTTCCTTCATTTCAAAATGTTTATTTACTTTTCTCCATTGACTTTAATTAATTTTGCCTCTGGCTCATAAACAGGTGAAACTGAAAACTTTTGTATTTGCATTTATCTTCAAGCAAGCTAACTAATTAAACTTTGCGATTTGGCTTCACTGTGTTGCGCCAAGACCACAGGAAAAAGGGCTGACAGAGTCAGAGGTCTGTGATTGCTTTTCCAGCAGGGAAGAAGAAAGAGTTTGAGGACTTATGATGTAAGCGCTAAAGGTAAAGCCTATATCAAGATTCTCTTCACTCAGCTGCTCAAGGAATAAGAGGAAGGGTCCAGAAATTTCATGCCAGCAGACTTCCCGTGAACCACACAAGTGTAGAATAAAGGAAGATAGAAACCGATTGTGAGCATTGCTATTTTCAGTAGTGCTGCTCAGCCAGTAGAAGACAGAAATGCCCGAGACATGAGTTATGTAGCCACTGGCCTGATATATATATCAAGTTTTTCCATGAAATCTTAGGCTTTAAAAAAAAAAAAAGACGCTGTTTTAAGAGGTAGCAAATCACAGCACTGTCTTAGACTAGATGTTGGCCACACATTTAATTAATAAGGATTAGTAACCAGATTATATATTTTTTCTTTTTGTTTCAGACTATAATTTTAAAACCCTACAATCAATAAGAAACAAAGCAAAACAAATTCAATTAAAGAGATATAAACAGTCATTTCACAAAATAAATGACCAATAAATGCATAAAAAGCTGTTCAAACTCACTACCAGTGGGATCCAAATAACAATTATGTGTGATTATATATAATTTTATCTCCAGCTGGTTGATAAATATTAAGTCCAAAAGTACAGAGTGCTGATAATAACATGGGAAAATGAGACCTTCAGGGTCTACTTTTGGGATTATAAATTGGGACAACTTTGAAGGTCAGCTGGCCACTGTGTACCTGAGCAGAAGATGTGTAGCCTGGTCTCAGGATGATGCTTACAAAGAACTTACGTTTTTGCACCTGGCCACTGGGACAGGAACATTCCGGAAGCACTGCCAGTATAGCAGCAGTAGAAAACTATCTTCATGCTGCAGAGTTGAGTGGGTGACAAGGCAGGCCTCTCCTGACCACCCGCAGTGGGGCTGTGGGCTCCAAGATGCACTGAGTACAGGAAACAGAGCTGGTGGAGCAAGAGTTTACATGACAGAGGACTGCAGAGCTAGTATGTGCAGAGACAGAAAAGAAGCACAGCAATGGATGATAGAGTTAAAACCTCGGTCATCTTCCTTGTAGGGAAGCTAGGGGGACGAGGCTCCTGGTTGCCTCGGGAGCACACTTGGGCGATGGTGGCAATGCACAGCAAGGTGTGGTGGGAACAAGGTTGCACTGTGTTCCCTATGTACATGTGTGTGCATGTGTACACACCGTATGTGTACATGTGCATGTATATATTTCTGTGTATGATTAATATATTTCTTAAAAAGGACGTACAAACTAGACGACATTTATTAGCCACTAATGTTATGGTGTTCATCCTTTCTATCAATAAATTATTAAAACCATGGCTCATCTAGAGTAGATGAAGAGTAGCTCATACATCAGAGGATGAAATCCAGTCTCCTAAAAGCCGTGAAAAAGCTGCAGCCACAGTGACTTAATGTAGCAGAGATGAGTGAAAAGTCTTCTCCTTGAGCTTCTTAAAAGCGGGTCACTAAATGCGGTGAGACTGCCTGCATCAAGTAGCAGCTGACAAGAAAACACTGTTGGGGTCTTAGCTGACCACAGATCCAAAAGGGACCTTCTATACGGATGCCAGCCCAGAGAGCTAATACCACTTCATAGACAGTGGTCATCCCACACTACCAGCATGGGGCAGAACATTTTGTGTGTTGTGTGTATTTGCTCCCAGACTTTGATTCAAATAGGAAGTTGAAAAAATTGTAGCAGGGCCAGAGAATGGTGATTAGCAATGAAGTTTTGGGCTCGTCAGGGGAGGGGCAATGGATGGCCACAGCAGCACCAGAGGTTCCCAGAAAGTTTAGTCTGGCTCTGGCTTGGTACCTTGGACCCCAGCGATGTCAGAGAGGCTCTGAAAAGCAGTGGGCTTCCTTGTAAGAAATGAGCTTGGATCCCCAGGTAATTTTAGGCAGAGAGTGGATACCTCCTTCCCTCTACAGGTGTGCCAAAAGGCAAGCGAGCTCTGATGCTCCTTCTACCACCTGGTTCCACAAGTCTGTGAGAATAGTCTAAGAAAAGTCACCGGGAGAAACCAAGAAACCATTTTGGTTTAGCAGAGGTCAAGAGGGAAGCCCAGGGCAGCACAGGGCCACAGCCGGGGTCAAAAACTCCCACACCTGCCCTGAACTTCTCACAAGCAGCCACAGCCCCGCGCACACACAGGTGAATCATTGCACTGTTGAGGGCGGGTGTGTCTCTGATGCCTTCACCCGAGGAAGTGGGATGCTCTGGCCTCATTCCTTTCTATGGATAAAAAGGAAAGAATGGGAAATCGCAGGTCTCAAAACACACGATTGAGTGTCCCCCTGTCTCATTTATACTAACTTCAAATCCCTTCTAGCTTTCTCTGAGTTTCCATTTCTACATGTTTCAACAAGGAACAGCTTTCCTATTGCAGATGGTAGTGAGACTGAATAAGAAACAGAAAGTGCCTAGTGTGTTACTCCTTTCCCAGAACCCACTCCCAAAGCCCTGAGTTAGAGCAAGTGGAACATCGTTTACCCACCTCTCTACCATTCATTCATTCTCTCGTTAATGTGTCTAGGACAAGTGTGTGGCGTCCTCACATCCGGGGTAGCTGGTGGCCTCCTAGCTGTGTGGAGTATGGAGCTCAGTCTGGCAGCTGAAACTGAGCACTCAGCTGACAGTGACAGCCACCCTGCCGAGCTCCAGGGTGAGCATGACTGGAGGCGAGGTGGGCAGAGAGCAGCAATGTTTAACCTCGCCTCAAGGAGGAGGATGGGGAGACTTCTTAATCTGAAATTGTGAAGTTAAAACAGATCAGCACCGGGAGTCGGCAACACAAGGGCCCTATCCTGAGTAAGCCGGGGCAGGGCCCCGAGGCAAGAGGACACGGCCACTTGAGCGGAGCTCAGGGCCAGGGGCTGAGCCAGGAAGGGCTGGCTGCTGCTGCTGTGTGGAGCAGAGTGCCTGAGAGATTTGGTGAAGATGGGTCATTTCTTCCCATTCTCCGTGTCCAACAGGGGCTGGCTGGGGCCTCCGCCACCCGCTGGGTCACCCTCTTTACCCTCCCCCTGGTGTTTGGACCTGTGAGAACCCTGGCAGTGGTGGTGCAGAGGGAGTCACAGTAAGGCGCACCTGCGCCCTGGCTCCCACAGCTCTTACTCACAACTGGCACATGTTGTTCTGCCAAAGCAAGCCATGAGGCCACGGCTGAATCCCACCAGGGAGACGGGCACCATCCCACGTGGCCAGAGGAACCCTGGAAGTAGACTGCAGCAATGACCACCAGTCAGCATGGCAGTAGAGGCAAGGGCGGGGATGGAGAAACCTTAGCAGGACTGTGAAGGTCCTTCACGCCGTGCTCAAGTTTCCACTGTCTCTAGTGAGTGCCCCTGAAGGACATCAATGACAGGATTCGCTGCTCAGTTAACTGCTCGCTTCAGAAAAGTTGAATTGGATGCAGGGAAGGTGGCCATTTATTTGTTGCACATGGGTTTATATAGATGAGAGAAGGCAGCTAGGGTCCCCGTCACATTTGGGACAGGAGGGCCAACCACCAGTCATCAAGGGAAACAAATGAACTCAACGCTTCGTACAGTGATGGGTCATAGAAATCAAAGTTAAGATGGGATAATGCAAGTCTGCAGCCTGTCTCGGGGAGCAAGCAAGCTAGGAGCATAGAGCTGAGAAGAAAGGCTGAGTGAGACAGCTCTGAGGGAGGCAGAAGCAAGGGACCCTGGGACCCCGTGAGTGCTAAGGGGGAGGTGATGAGACACGCGCAGTGCCAGGGCAGGAGGCGCCAGTGAACAAGTGGGGTCTGCACTGAGAAGCAAAGGGGCTCTTTTAAAGCACTCTGTCCCCTGGGCATGGTGTGACCCTGACTTTTCAGATGACAACAGGTAACAAAAAAGGCACTAGGCTGGTTGGCTGCGAAGGAACATGTCACAAGGGCTTAAAGAAAGATCCATCTCTAGGGGGATTGCCCTTTTAGTTGCTAAGAGTGACTCCGCCATAAAGGAGGGCTGAGGCCCTTGACGGCCCTGCAGTGTGGGGGTTGTTGGGACCATGAGAAGCTGACCTTCCGTCACCAAGATGGAGCTGGCGTAGGCGCAGGATGCTGGGTGTCTTCCCTCTGTGGGGAAGATTGACCTCAGAAGCCAGGCTGCCTCTTGTTCTCTCCTCCGCTGCCCACGTGATCACGGCTTTGTTAGTGGAGGAAGCACCAGGACTCTGGCCTCTGACACTCCCCTGGCCTCTCAGTACCGTGGCGTGAAATCTTTGCTGTAGCTCTCCACACCTGCTGGAAAGGCAGGCAGTGTGAGCTGAGAGATTGTCTGCGGGTGGTGATCTGCTCAGTCCTCTGCTCCTGAGGCAGGTTCCCCTCTGCTGTACCCAGCAAGCGCCGTTCCACAGTGCGCACTTAGCTCCGGAGTGCGCGTCCCCCCAGGCAGGTACCACCGTACCCTCCCTTGGCCCCCATGTCCCTCCCAGGCCCTTTGGAGGGTTCTGCCTGGGAGCCTCCTGGGTTCTTGCTGTTTTGGTTCACACCTGGGTACCAAGAAGGGAACTGGCTGCCATTTTAGGGTATCTTCAAGTCATGTGAGCCACCTTTCCATGGCTGGGACAAAATTCCTGAGATAGCTTCTAAGCAGGAAAGATTTATTTGGCTCAAGGCTTCAGAGGGTTCAATCCAGTCCTTTGTGTGTTTGGGCCTACGGTGAGGCAGCACATCATGACGGAGGTGGGGGAAATATGAGAGGAAACTACAAAGAAAAAGGAAGGGGCCAGGAACCCACGTCCTCCTCAAAGCCACGCCCCCGTGACTTCACTTCCTCCTGTAGGCCACAGGCTGGGACCACACTCTCAGTACCTGGAACCTTCTTTGCAGACACTTAAAATCCAAACTATAGCAGGTCAGCTCCTTCCTTTCTTTGCATCCTTCCTTCCCTTTAAACCTGAAAAGAAGACATCAGACTGCCAACAAGGCAGGAATTGCCTCCATCCCCCCACTGCTCTGGGCCACCCTCACCCTCTCCCCCTGCCGCCTCTAGTGGTCTTGTTCCCTGGAAAAACCACAGAACCAGGGCTCTCTGGGGTCCCAGCCATGAGCCAAGCACAGCAGAATCCAAGGCAGGTGGAGGTTCCAGGCAATCCCCATACAGCTTCCTTCTTGGTCTGGGAAGAACACTGCCCGGATCGGCTGACATTCGAGGGAAAGGTTCTTACTGAGCCCCTGCTCTCTGTTGACCCTAGAGCCTCTTTCTGCTCGAGTGCTTTGTGGTTCAGAGAGAAAAGAGTACACTGTGCACATTTTTCTTTCTTTAAAGATTAGGAAGAAATGAGGGGAAAAGCGTGGCTTGTCCATTTTTTTATAGAAATATAAAGCGTATGTCCTCCCTGACAGCGATATTTCTTTGCCTCTAAATCCCGCAACCCCTGATAAAGCTTAAGCAGGAGTAGATGTCACCCATTCATCTTCCCGAGCCACTTCACCGCACCTTCTGAAAAGATAACACAGCTTCCTGGGAGCAGAAGCCTTGAGGTTTGGGGGTGGGCCCTCCTGTGTCTTTGCAAACTGAGCCTGGCAGACGAGTGCATCATGAGCAGACCGGAGAACAGAATTCCCGGCCTGCGAAGGCAGAGGGCCAGGGCACCCATCACTGTGCCCCTTCTCATGAACATATGCCGAGACCTCTTGGGGTACTAAGCACCTGTGCACTCCCATGTCTGGGCCCACTGCTGCTCCCACTGCCCGCTATGGGCCCTGGTATTCCTGGCTGAGCCCCAGAGCCAACCCTGGTCCTCCCTGCCCTGCTGTGGGGCTGCAGCACCTGCCCCCCTTAAAGGAGAGTGATGGCCATCTCCGGAGGTCAAGGACACATGCAGACTGTGACATGGACGCAGTGGGCCGGTTGATGAGATAAAGGTCTGACCCCAAGAAGTGTGATCTTGGTGGATTTTTATTGGTGTTTTAGGTTTTCTGGTAGTGGTGGTGATGGTGGTGGTGGTGGTGGATTTGTTTTGTTTTGTTTTGCAGTACTGGGGATTGAACTTAGGGCCTTCACATTAACCTACATCTCCAGCCCCTTTTCATATTTTTTATTTTGAGAAGAGTCTCATTCAATTGTTAAATTGCCCACACTGGGCTCAAACTTGCAATCTTCCTGCCTCAGCCTCCCAGGATGCTGAGATTATAGGCATGTGCCACCACACCCAGCTTTAGTGTGCCCTTTGGAAGTAGAGACTTTGCCACTGTGATTAAATGTATGGCCTTGAGGTGAGGATGGCAAGGCAAGGCCTCTGCAGAGGCTTCCTCAGCCCCACCCTGTCTATCTGGACCATAGCTCCCAGAGCTAGAAGCGAACACACTTCAGTGCTTCCAAGCTGCTGGGTCTGTGGAGTCTGTTACAGCAGCCCCAGGACACAGGCACAGTCACAAGCCAATGACGTCACCGAGGTCAGGGCCAGTCTCCACAGCGCAGAGAACCCAGGGTGGATCTTCAGCGGGTACTTGCCAGACTCAGCAGTTCAGAGCACTACCTCCTGCTGCTCTTTCTGTCCCTCCTCTCCCATCTCCCCTCCTCCTCGTCTTCTGTTACAGATGAAACTCACCCACTTGAAGCTTCCGTCCCTCCGTCCCTCCTCTGGGGAGCGGTTTCTGTCACTTCCTTCCCCTTTGGGCCTGCTGTCTGCTAGCAGGAGGATCTGTAGGAGGTGTGGACAGGAGCACAGGGCCCGCGGTTCCCTCTGTCCCCTCCAGTCTCCGCTTTCAGCCACAGCTGTCCTCAGCACTGCAGGCCCTGTCCGGCCAGTGTGCAGCCAGAGACACAGCTCAGCAGGAGCAGGACATCCGCGCGTGGAGGCCAAAGGCGGGGTCGTGGGTGTCGTGGGCACCTGGACCTTTTCAGCTCAGCCCAGTGCCTTCTCTGAGTTGCAAACAGAGCCTCGAAGTTCTCTCTCTCTCAACCTTTTAGGTGCCTCCTCTGCTGACAGGAAGGCAGGCTTGGATTTTGGAGGTAGCCAGTAATGCTGGTTTTCAGGCCCTGCTACTTCTTTGTGTTCAGTTAATGGGCGAGTTATGCTGTGGAAGAAAGTGTTTTCAAGGCTTCAGTGCTACGTAATAATCAAATAATCAGAGCCCGAACAGGCTTTTTATAGTCAGTAATGCAGGAAAAACAACCCGAGGCTAGCCCTGCCCCGCAGCCCAGCTGGAAACCACTAACTGCATTGGAGGCTCCAGGAAGCTCGTGGCCCTGCCGCGCGGTGCTCAGTGGGTGACCTGGAACGTGTTCTCTCGGTCTAGTGCACACGTCACACCAGAGTGCCATTTTGCATGTACACATCCGTGTCCCTCCTGATGAACCATAGGCACAGAAGGGCTGAGACAGCCTGGCTCCTCTGGGCACCCGCAGCCCCAGGGCCCCAGGCAGGCCGTAAGGAGCGGAGCTGAGGGAAGCCAAGTGCCTGAGACACACAGGCGATGGCTTCTGCCAGGGTGACAGATGCAGATCTCGTATTTGACATCTCTCACCTGCTCGAATGGTGGGAGATACAAGGATGTGTTTCCGCTGCCGAGGTCACTGTGGTTTCTCCCAGGCCCTGAGGAACTCTGGCAGGGAGTCCTCACAGAGGCGCTTGGAGGCTGACGCCTTTGATTCCTGCTGTTCCCACGCCTCTCTTTGGCCACAGCCCCTGGGTGGCCAATTGCTGTGGTATTCGATGTCCTGTTTCAGACCCGTGCGGCTCCCCCGGCCTGTACTGCATCACTGGCCCGGCTCCCCTGTGCACCTTGCTCTCGGTCACTTCTCCCTCTGTTCCCCTCCCTCTGGAGCACTCTGCGCTCCTCCACACTGGTGCCAGCCCTGGAGGGATCAGAAAGTGATGCCCCAGAGCGGGACTGGATGATATACCTTGATCTCGCCTCTTCCCTTTGCTCTCTCTGTCCTTTGTGAAATTTGTCCTGCTCCACTGGGCTCCTGGACAAGGCGCCAGCTTCCCACGCTGCCCTATGATGGTCGTACACTGCTTGAAGTTGCTTGCGCTGACAGAGCACAAGTGTACCGCCCTCCCTGCTGGCGGGAGAGAAAATCTGGTCCCACCAACTCCTGCTGCTGCGGAAAGTAACAGTGGCCACCACATCCCACAGAGGTCCCTGGCTGAGCACCGGGCACCAGGCTCACTGCATGTGGCCCCACCACTTCAGTGCCCACCAGATGGGCACCACTTATGTGAGATTCCTGTTGCTGCTGTAAGGAGTTATCACACATTTAATGCTTTAAAAATGCAAATTCATTTTCCCAGGGGTCCGAAATCCAAAGTCAGCCAGTATTGTCGCGGTACAGTCAAGGTGAGGGCAGGCTGGTTCCCAGGAGGTTCCATGAGGAGAAGCCGTTCCCTGTCCCTTCCAGCTTCTTCAGGCTCCTTCACCCATCTGCAAATCTAGAATTGTAGTGTCTTCAGCCTCTCTCTCTGACCTCTGCTTCCACTGCTACCTCTCCTGCTCTGACTCAGACCCTCCTGCCTCTCGCCAGGATTCTGTGATGTCCCTGGGCCCACAGAGATAGTCTAGGACAAGCTCCTTGTCTCGAGGTCCTTAATCATGTCAGCGAAGTCTTCTGGCACACGAGGTGTCACATAACGTGTCCATAGGCCTGGGAGTTAGGTCGTACACATCCTTGGGGCTGTTAGTCTTCTTTTTTCTTTTCTTGGTACCAGGGATCAAACTCAGGACCTTGTGTTTGGGAGGCAGCCGAGGCACCAGTGACCCAGATCCCCGGCGTTAGTTTTCTAACCACACATCATTGCTGCCTTTGAGCTGTGTCATGAGCAGCAGCTCAGAGAGGCTGCAGCAGGGGGCCATGGGCCCAGCCGGCGAAGCCAGCCATTCCTTCTTGGAACCACTGCTACACCATGAGCTCAACTGAGCAGTGATGATGTGCCCACCTTATCTTCCACATTCTCACTGAACTGCAAGCAAAGGTTGTATGTTAGGTCTCTCTTGAGGCACTGGTACACAGGCTAGACCTTAATATTGTTGAGACTTAACATTGAGGTAAAATGGTGATTGTCTTACTTTACAAATGCACACCTCTCTTTACCTTTTTCAAAATAGAACCACTTCATACTAACCTTGGTTTCATCCAAAATACCTCTTCTAAATAGAGCCCTTGGCCTCTGTCTCTCCCATCTTTTATGAACAATAATTTCAGAAAATGCAGAGTCCCAGACTGGCTGTTACCTGCATTAAATCCTGTGACCCACACGGTGACCACATCCTGTTCCCACTTAGCATTATTCTCCTACTGGCCACCAATGTGCGTTGGGCTCAGGATCCCAGAGTCACACAGCTTTTAAGTGGCAGAGCTGTGCCTGGCACCCAGGACTTCCAGGCCCCACAGACACTCTCTGCTCCCATCTGCAGATCACCTGTCTGGCCAGAAGGCTGGTGGCATCGGGATGGGGCACCACTTTGGGTTTGCAAGCAGTGGACACCAATGCAACTTTCCTAAGGAAGGGACCGCGATGGTCAGATCTCAGGCTGTCCGATTTAGCAGGAAGCTACAGATGAGAGCGTGGGGAGGCCAGGAGCCAACAGCTGACCTGTAGCTGAGACGGTGAAGTCAGGACACTGCCACTGTGGTGCTGGGGCTCATGTCTCCAAAGCCGTAGACGAGTGTGGTCCATCTGGTTTGTGTCACGGGCCTCTGGCCCTCTGCACTTGGGGAGCAGGTGTCTTTGATCTCTCCCTCACCGACTGTTTCCAAGAAGAAGACGTTCCAATCTGGAAAAGCCTTGCTATTTGAAGGCCTCAAAACCATGAACGAATTGATAAAATATTCATACAGTGAGCCAGAAGCTACCAGAGCTCTTCCCCAGTCCTCCTTTAACTCAGTGTTTACCGAGCACCTTCTACATGGCTGACTCAGTGCCATTCAGTGGGGTCTCAGGGTGAGTCAGATGTGCGTCACAAGGTTTCATGTGTCCTGGTGCCTTTGAAGAGGGAGAAGAGCTTTCAAAAGTGAGTCACATAGAGAGAAACGAAGGCTGGTGATAGAAATGACTCTCCACCCCCACGTGCCTGGGATGGCCCAACAGAAGACCCGCCACCCGCCCCCAGGCTGCGAGCCCAGGTGGCCAGGAGGGCTCCCCACTGGATCCCAATCCCAGCATGTCAATTTTGGATCTGTTTGGCCCCGATAGAGCTCCTTCATCGAGTTTTATTCTTCATGAAAGATCCACTTCCTGAGAGTCATAAAGCGACTCCTAATTCAGTGTTATTTTATAAATACTTACACTGCTAGCATCAATCAGAAGCAGTTGACATCCAAGCCATAAAACAACAGCCTGTAACATCACCATACTCCCCAACACGGGTTACTTACCAAGAGGGAGAACACATGTTTGCAAAATCAGCAACGTCACAGCCCCGTTAGCGACCTGCCACTTTCTTCCCTGGAGGCCAGGCTGGGAGGCACTGCACCGCAGTCCTGGGTCCTTTGTGCCTGTGTGGCTCCGGTAACCATCCTGCCCTGCCCCACCTGCAGCCGCAGCTCCCTGAGCCCCTTGTGAGCCCCTCGTTGGATCACACCTGTGATTGCAGGCAGGTCATTTACCTAATGGGTGCAGGTCTGGAGCCGTGATCACCTGTCCTGCCCTACACCTGGGGGCCACAGGCCCTGAAGGTGGCCCAGATGAGCTCCCCCAGTTTGGGCCAGGTGCAGAGCACATTCTTGGAAATAAATTATTCCACCTACCTGCAGAATGTGATTTTTAACACCTACTTGGCACAAACAGTGCTGGAGGCAAATGGGAAATGCCGGCCACTGGGACCGCACTGCCTGGGCCTGCCGGGCCGGGCCACGTCCCAGCTGGGTTCCTGGGATGACCAGCAGGGTTGGGCTCAGCTTCTTTTTGTGAAACAGGCTGATGACACCTCCCTCCGGTGGATGTGGGAGGATGGCGACTGCACTGCCCCAAGCCCGCCATGCGGTGCGGGAACCCGGTAAAGGGGAGCCCGCCTCACCTGCATGCGTGCATCTGCTCTGCTGCTGTGCCCATCGTCTGAGCTCTCGGAGATTCTGGTTCTCATTCTCTGAGAATAGAGCTGACCTGATGACTATGGAAGAGGCTTGTGAAGATAATGCCCCGCGCACAGTAGGCCCACATGTCCATCTCCCCCTGGGAGGAAGTACTGCAGAGACTGCCTCACGGCTCCTGCTGCATTTATCACATGACCTCAGGCCAGTTTCACATGCCGTACGCATGAGTCCACTGTACAGGTTCTCACTGAGAACTGAGGCTGGTGGGCTTGGAATGCTGCCCGCATCATGCAGCCAATAAGTGGAGGGTCAGAGTTGCCATATGCTTGGTACCCTTCTGCTCTGCTTTGCAGAGCCTACTCCAAGCTCTTGTAGTTCCAGATGTCACAAGTACAAGGGATTCCGGTGAGCAGGCCGGGTTGGGACCTTGGGCGTAGGCCACACTGCCTCTGCCTCATCCGGAATGTCCAGGGTGAGGGTCGGCAAAAGAAAGAGTGTTACTGAAAAGGAAGAGGAGGGGAAGGCAGCTTAGGATCCAGCAAATCCAGGAAAAGGCCAGGAACAAGCAGCTTCCCCATCTCTAAAAGGAGGCCCAGAGCTCGGAGCCAGCAGGAGCAAAGCATGAAGCCACGAGGCTTCCCAGGCAGGGTCCCTGAGCTGGGCAGGGAGGGGCCGAGAGTCAGAGAGGGGCAGCCCTGGGCCATGGAGGTGAGAAGGAGGTGTCGGCCTGTGCTCTGGCTCTAGACAGATCTGGCCCACAGGGCGCAAGCGACAGCGATAGAAGTGTCAAAGTCAGTATGCGACCCTGCAGCTCTCCACCCTTCCCGCAACAGCCAGGAGCCCCACGGTCACTGTGGACAGGACCTGGCGTGGAGGGGCAGCTAAAGAGGGCTAAACCGGAGTGAGAAATGACTTCCCACATGGAGGCACTGATGTTCTGGAGTCAGCTCATCTCAGTCTGGCCTGGCTAATATAGCTTGGTTTTATTTTTAAAAATTCTTTTATTGGTGCACGTTTGCAGCAGGTAAGGATTCCATTGGTCCCGAGGAGCTGGTGCTTGCACATAAACACATCTTCACTCCTTACGGCCCCTTCCCCTCCCCACCCTCCCCTCTCCCTCGCTCTCTCTGTCCTCTTCCTATTTGCAAGAAATCTGTCTCCCTGTTTACACTTTGGGCCTCTTATGTAAGAGAAGCTATACGATGCTTCAGCTTGGAGGTCTGATTTACTTCACCTAATGTCATAGTTTGATTTTTTTTTAAATGGCAAAACTGCTTCTTCGCCTTTGCGCTTAGGCGCGTTATGAGAGAGAAGGAATGCATTATTTGGAATGAGCCAGGGAGCCAGCCGAAGTTTAGCACAAAGCAGTCGCTGCTTGTTTACTGCTCCCTACCTCAGCTTCCTCTTCACCCGGAGCTGCAGTGGAAGACAGTGATTTTCAACCCATTCTCCCTTCGCTCATCCACTCACTCAGCCAGTGCCCCTCAAACTCCTGCTGTGCACAAAGCATTGTCTTGGTGCCTTTGATGGTTTCCTTGCTCTCAGGAGGCTTGGCAGCACCGTTGCCCACTGAATGTCAGGATCACACGCTTGGCACAATCGCAACAACCGAAGTTGTCTGCAGGCATCACGAAGTCCCCCATGGGACAAAATCACCTCTGACTGAAAACCGCTGCTCTTCAGGAGAGCCAGGATGCCCTTTTCAAAACCTCTGGGTTAAGCAACTAAAAGTGCGCAATGTCCTTTTGTGGTTTCTAGGGTTTTATGGGAATTATGTGTTCATATTTGAGAAGTAGAGCTACTTCATGCTAGTGTGACAGGAATATTTCTTGCTGGTTTGGAATATTGGGGTTGTGTTTCCATTTAAAATTGTCTACTTGGAGTGTTTTAGACAAGGTCAAGTAATGCAGTATAGAGAATTCTGCATCCTTCAAAAAGAGCTACCTAGAAAGGAATGATAGACAAAAATACTAAATGGAATTTTTTAACAGATTTGAGAAAAATGCTACCTTACCAGTCTGACTGAAATGAAGAAATTAGGGCAATAATGTGAATCACACTAGGAGGGATCCCAGTTTTGGCTATGTATTACCTAATATCTCAAAAAAAATTGTTATTTTTCCTAAAATCCAGCCCACTGCTGCAGCTTAATTAAACAATAGTTCACCAGAAAAGTAGGGCAATGGTGCTGTGAGAAGGAACCAGGCAGCTGAAGGGTTGAAATCATCCCAATAAGGTGTTGTTGGCCCTGCTACCTCCTAGTAGCACAAAAATGAACAACCTTAAGAAGCAGACGGGGGCAGCCATTGGGAGGCTCGTCATAACTTAGTGTGCATTTGCCTGTCGATGTGTACTTCAGAAACCAACAGGCTCCAGGAGGGAAAGTGCATTTGTGCGGCGAAGGCTACTGCATCTCAAACCAAACCCTTGGTAACTACAGCCACACGGAGACACTCAGAGCTGCCATCAGACCAACTGAGCAACGGGCTCAGAACTTAAGGTGTTTCTGGTTTTTAAGAACAGAGTTGTGCTCTTGTTTGATGGTTCTTACTGTATTCAGGCCTCTACCAGGAGTACAGAGTGCACACCAGTCCCATGCCCTGGTCATAAAATCCATCAAGGGACTGAAATGCTCAATCGTCAATGTGTTGGAATACCTCAGTGGTAACATCATTAGTGGCCCAAAGCCCAGCATCTGAATGACCAACATTTAGGAAGTGAGTTGCACTTTTTAACTTTCATCAATTTTTTTCATACCCGCTTTTTTGTTTTTTGTTTGTTTGTTTGTTTTCCTTTTTTGATGGGGATCAGTGAAGGGCACTGGGAACTGAACCTAGGGCCTTTGCACTGAACTACATCCCCAGCTTTTTTTATTTTTTATTTTGAGACAGGGTCTCACTGAATTGTTAAGATGCCAAGGTTGGGTTTGAACTTAGAATCCTTCTGCCTCAGCCTCCCAGAGTGCTGGAATTACAGATGTGGGTTTCTTTTTATTTTGGCACACTCCTTAAGCCAGCCAGGTTATTTCATTATTTAAAATAGAAAAGTCCCACACTTGAAGTAAATTCTGCTATTTTTAGTTGTGTGTTATTTTCTGCCTCATACATGATGATTAACTTATCCATGCACCTTTATCAGTTATCTATTGCTGTATAACAAACTACATAAAACTTGGTGACATTAAACAGCAGCTGTGTATCTGTGAGTAGGATGGGCTCAGCCAAGTGGTTTTCTGCCATCTCTGCCCAAGGCTGCTCACCTGGCTGCTCTCTCATGGAAGTGGAGCCAGGGCTGATGGCCTCACCTGGCAGAGCTGATGGTCTGTGGGAGGTACCAGCCAAGCAGCCACACTTCCCACACACATAGCCCCTCTGTCCAGCAGGATGTCCCAGGTATTGCAGATGGAAGTTGGTTCCAGAAACCCATGCATTGTACAAAGCAATCTCCACAGGGAGTCCTATGGCCAGGCCCACCACCCATGTAGAAGGGACAACACCAGAGCTGGGCTTTGAGAAAGCATGGTCTTCTGGGCCCACCAAGAGGACAGTCTTGCCACATTCCCTGACATACAAACTGGCTCTGCATACTATACATTTTAGACCAGTAGAAGCCAGTTTAAATATTTGAACATACATGAAGAATAGGCAGGATGTCTCTAGTTCTGTGGAAATTAGTGTCATCGAGCTCTAGACTAAAGCAATTGAATTTACTCTCTAAGGTAATGCTAGGTATTGATAAAGCATATTCATTTATTTTCTTCGAGCTTTGCTTCCCTCCCTTAACAGAGATGATTAGCTATGACTATAGGAAACAAAAAACCCAAAATGACAATGGCTCAAAGACAGATTTTGGCTTTTCTTGCAAACATTTCTTGTGTATATAAATGAAGCCAAAGGAGACAGACAGTTCAGGCTTCTGCTGAAGCTCTGTGGTCATCAGAAACTCAGGGATCCAGAAGCCTTCTGTCTTTTTACTCTCTCTACCTTCCTATTATCTGGCTTCCCTTTGAAGAACCACATCATAGTCCAAAAAGGCTAATGAAGCTGTGGTAATCACATCTGCATTCCAGGCAGCAGCAAGTGAGGAACAAGGGTATTACAAAAGTACACCCTTCCTGGTCAAAGTTCCTTTTAGGGAAACTTTCACACCTACTGCTTCTAATAATATCTCAGCATTTAATCCGCAGGTCATGGCTGTATTAGCTCGCAGAGAAAGAGAAGGAAATATTAGTTTTTCAACTAATTACCAATGTCTAATTCAAATCAGGGTTAAGTTGGTAAAGGAGAGAAAAGGAGGACTGAGTCCTGGGCCTAGGGTCTGGGCCCCGAGCAAGGCAGGGCTCACACCCTGGCTCAAGGGCTGGTCGACTTCCTTTCCTCCCTGTCTGTATTTGGTGACATCATGCACCTCCTGGGGTTGCCTAGGATCAGACAGGCCCAGGTGTGCTGTGTGCTCACGTCTCCCTGTTCTCCAAGCTGCACCAAAAGCAAGATACCATCTTCACCCTCGCAGTGCCTGTCACTGCCCAGGGAGAAACATGGGATGGCGTGGTGACCAAGGCCTGGCTCTGATGACAGCCATAAGGTGAAAAAGGTTGCGCCGCCTCAGGCAGTGTCTGGCATGCCCATTTGTGTGGTCCACTTTGCATGGCCCCTTTGGTGGTTCTGTTAGTTTTAAAATATGAATGAGTGTCCAATATGAAAACCTCATGACAATTTACACAAAACTCCAAATCCCTGGCTTTTCTTGAAAAACATCATAACTCCGGCCGCCGCAGACTTGCGCATTGGAAGAGCAGCAGTCCCTTTGCACAGAAAGGAACCACGGGCTAGGTGAGGCACACATGCCTGGTCTGCGCCAGTCCTCAGGGACCCAGCGTCTCCGAAACTCGGAACTCGGTGTCCCACAAGCCTCCTGCAAGGGCGTATGTGGTGTCTGAGTGCTCCCTTCTGTCCCAGCAGCCTGGCTCCACTTTGAGGGTCACAGTACCACTCCAGGGCTGGTGAGGCTGGGCTGCTGTCACGGGAGAAGTGAACACTCCCTGGCCTGGTCATCAAAATTCACCTTATCAAGAACGTTCTAGGCCAGGACCATGTGAAAAATGACAGAGGTGTCTGTGCATCTGGGAGACAATCCCTGGGTCATGGGGCAACAGAGGGAATGGTTCCAAAGAGCAAGAGTGACAAAGCCACCTCTCCACAGTCTTTCATGGGGCCACACATGGGTTCCCTGGCTCCTCCTGCTGAGCACTGGGCAGGGCTTTCTGGACAGTGCTTTGGTGATGAGCCAATAAGCCTGAAACTGAATTATGAAGAGCAGCTTCCCCTTGGACGTTTCCTCAAATGAGGATAAAGCAAGCCCAAAATGCTGATGTAGGTCAATGGGAAAATAAGCCAAGTTTTGACTCGTTCCATGGCAGCTTCAGGAATATGGGCCACCCCTGATGCTCGCAGGTGACGGGTGAACTCTCGTAACTGATCATTTGACAGCTGGCCTATTAACTCTGTAAACTGAGGAGCATAAGTAAGACCAGAGTAAGGAGATACGTGTGTCCCAGCAAGGCTTCTGGGCTGATCTAAGGGGAGGAAAGCGCTTCTCCTCCAAGATGCTGGACTCTCCTCCCCATTGCACTGAGCGTGGGTCCCCTCCAAAGTGGGTTCTAAACTCGGTGGTCAATAAAATAACACTGACGCTTTCCTCTCTTGATTGCTCACCAGCCCCAGGCATCAGACCTCATATTCATTCACACTCTCAGTGGGAACAGTGTCTCCCCTTGGGAGAGGAAATGGGTGATTACAGGGAAAAGGATTAGAAATACAGTGGGCCAAGGTGCTTAAAGAGATGCAGGTGTATCTGTGGAATCCACAGCTGGCTCATGGGGGCAAGGGGCAGGAAGACTGGAAAATTCTCTAAAATAGCTCTTGGCTGGGGCATCCATGGGGAAATGCAAAGGGTGAGAGTTCATTAATTTGGGGCCCATCGTAAACCATAGGGAAGGAGCCATTTTGTAAATGGCAGAGTTGAAGATGAGCTACGGAAGGTCACCCAGCTAGGAAATGGCAATGCCGGGACTTCTAACCAGACAGCACATGCCCACATACACACCCACTGTCTCCCTTCGCTGTTGAGGGCCATGGGAGACAGCTGGGTCGTGTCCAGCTGCTTAGCCAGAGGGCATTTGCGGATGGGTGTAGGTGGTGTTCAGTCGAGTAACTGGCTGTGGCCTGCATTCCAGGCTACTGAGGTTAGGCTTCCAGTGAGTCTCAGGTCTCCCCTCAGCTGATCCTGGTCCTGAGACATGTCTACATCTGAAGGCTGCTGCTGACCTGTGGGTGACCAGCTTGTCCGGTTTGCCCAAGACCATCCTGGAGTCCACTCAGTCCCAGGCCGGCTGAGCTGGCTGGTCACTCTGCACAGACAACTCTCAGTTGAGCATTTGGAATCAGGACGTGCCAAACCCCTCCAACCTGAAGGGTGCCAGAGGGGAATTTGGTTTTGAGCTAGAATCATCCCAACTAGACAGAGGCCAAGATGCTGGACTCTCCAGTGGCGGCACTGCCAAGTCCAAGTTCCATGCACCTGGCTGGGCCACGCCAGCAGCGGGGAGGGGGGGCCTTTCTTCCAAGTGAAGAGTCAGGACGCAGGTGGGAAGTTCTGCAGGACCACACGCTCCTCTGAGTTACCTCCGAGGCACATCTCCTAGACAGTAGTGGTGAACTGATGGCACGCGTGCCAGAAAAGCTATTTGTGTCATTGAAAGCTCTCAAAGGTTCACCATCCCTGTGGACCTAGATAATTCTCCTCAAAATTATTGCTTAAGTGGAAAGACAAATTTCCACCTCCTTTTGCTAGTTGATGATGTACAGTGGTGTGCTATTTCATCACAGACAAGACAAGGTGAAGTCTGCTGCCTCTGCTCATGCCTTGGCATCTCACTTCCCCAGAAAACATGCAGTTGCCCTCTTGGTGATGCCAGGGAACCAGTATGGAGTGCAGACCTGACCTGCAAGGCTCAGCCAGCCCGGGGAGCCTTTTGGAGGCTCCCTCCTTCCCGAGGCTGGCTAAGCAGCCCTCAGAGCCACCTGGGCACAGCCTTTCCCAGGCCCTGACCATGCACAGTGATACAAGGAAGACACGGCACACCCCAGAGCTCAGGGTCGAGACACCGGCCAAATTTCTTTTTAACCAGGGAATTACAGTCACTAGACAAAGCAATCGCCAGTGTTCGCCAGTCTGTGTGGTCGGCAGGTGTGTCCTTCGACAAAAGACGAGGCCTACCCAGGCTAAGACCCACAACTGGCAACCTGTAATTCTTTCATTTTGCTCTAGAGGGGCTGCTGCTGGCTCAGCTGGATGTGGGAGTGACAGGGTGATTAGCACTTACTGCGACAGCTTGTGAGGGGGAGAAGACATAGAGGTTCTGGGACGATGTAGCATGCATCTGTCATCCTTGCTCTGCCATCCGGAAGCACACGGGTGTAAGGCAAGCATACTGGGAAGCCTCCCGGAACGCTGGGGACCAGCGACGTCTCTTGAGATGGTTGGAGCAGAAACACAGTGCCTCCTGCTGAACATGGGCTTGGAGCTGGTGTATGTGCACTAGATCCAGTTCCAACAGGCACCTCCCAAGAGGGGCAGACAAAGAGCTCAGAGAAGGGGGTGCAGGGAACTGGCTGTGGAAAAGTCAGGGCAGGGCAGCCAGCCATCCAACCTTCTCTGGAGAAGGGCACTGGTGGCCCTGGTCAGTGCAGACAAGGCAAAGCTCCTGGGCATTGCCTGGATGAAATTCATCTCACCCTTAGAGGAGCTCCCAGGCTCCGATGCCAAGCAGACACAGCTGTGTTCTCCAAGAGCTCAAACTCAGGGCTGACGGCATGGCCTCGCAAGGATGGTCTTTACATCGTGAGTTTCCATTCATAGGGAGGGTTAGGAAATGCTGCAGATTTTGCTTTCTCTTGGAGATTCCCCTGTGCATCTGTTGGATAAAAGCAGAGAAATCTTGGTGCAAGGAGACCTACTTCACTGTGTTTGCCAAACATTTTCCACATCTGCTTCTCTGCTGAGCCTGAGGAACTAGAATTCTGAACTAGAAAATGCTGCTTTAGCAGGTTTATCCCACCTTGTAGAAGCCTCCTTGGTAGCAGTTTCTTTTAACCACTGCAGAACCTGCAAAGAAAAGCCTGACCCAGCCTCCGGGGGAGGCGCTGGCAAGAGGGAAGCAGGGCTCTGGGGCCCACAGATGACCTGAGATCTGAGATAGAGCCTTGATGCCTTGATCCTAAAGGAAGACGCAGGAGCAGTGTGCAGAACATGCGTGTGAGCATGCCCACATGTGTGCACTGGTGTAAAGTTGTGATCTCCATAGCAGAAACCCAAACCCACTCCCTAAGACCAGGACACAGTGGAGGGAAGGGTGGGGAAGGGCTTCAGAGGAGATGGGCACCAGGACTGCTGCTATGCCAGGTCCCAGGCTCCATGCTGACTCAACTCCGGTTCCTGGTCACCCTTTGTGGCCATGATTGGCACAGAGCCACCTGGGGCAAGGCCTCTCTGGCATGGCACTGAGTGCTCTCAGTAGATCACCCCACTGAGTCCTCATAGTGACCCTCGAGGAAAGTGGTGTCACCACCCTCGTGTGGCACATGGGAAGCCTGAGGCTCAGGGCGGCCGAGTACCCTGCCCCAGGTCACATATGTCCTGGCTGGAACCCAGGCATGTGGCCCGAAGTCATTTTCCTTCATGCTGCAAACCGGCTTACCTAACACAGGCACAGAGCAGTCTCCATCAACGTGGGTTTGCTCCAGAGTAGATCCAGGTATGTGTCAACCCTGGGGTGAAGACAGGCAGGGCTTAAGAACAGGTTCTTCTTTTTCCTGCTAATTCGTGAGAATAACAGTTCTTTCTCTGCAACCGTGGAATATTGCAGGGTAACCCTGTCATATCCTGTTATCAAATCTGTAAGAGTAGAGAAGATATTCCCAGTGTATTTTCATCACCCCAAGAGGCCTAATTTTTCTCCTCCTCTAATCATGTTAATGCATATGTCAGTGGCAAGCCATGATGACTTCATTCTTATACTTTCTTTCTCTTGTTCAGCCATGACTTCAATTAAAGGCAGATCAAGTAGGGCACGAATTCAGGCAATTAAACATTCACTAGACACCGGCTGAGTGAGAGTCACTGTGTCAAGTGTACTTGACCCGAGACTTTGGTGTGGAATTGATGGGGTCAAGGCCTCCTTCTCTGCCTTTGGCTACGTGGAGCTCACTTAGCACCTCCTGGGGTGAGAGCCAGGGCCTGAGATGTGCCTCTGACTTCCGACTGAGACCCTCTGGTAGGCCTCACTCCCTAGATTCAGAAGGCAGCCAAGACGTGGACTGCGGGTGGAGAACCCCGGTCCCACAGTGTGGCTCAGTGGGAGGCAGTGCCGTCTGATCGAGTGCTGTCTGGCCGAGTGCTGTCTGGCCGAGTGCTGTCTTACAAAGCCCTGGGGTTGTGCAGGGGGCCGCATGTGCCAAGAATGCTCTATTATTGGTCTGCAGCAATTTCAAGGACACAGAAACAAGGTATGGAGACAGAAAATGAGCCTTGAAGCTTCTGGCCAAGTGGCAACACTGGTGAACTAACAAAATGATGCAACTGTTGAAACAGGCAGATTCCTCTGTGCACCCGACTACTCAGGGCAAAGGGCTGACAGTCTGAGTCCAATGTGGGGGAAAAGATAAATTGGCTTCGATGATCAGAGCAACATGTTAGACCAGGGAAAGGAATCTAGGCTGGTCGTGGAGCCAGATGAGTACCGTGTTTCCTTTAAGCGTTAGTAATTTCTGCAAGTGAATGTTCCTGCTGGAAACTGTGGGCCTCCCGCTCCGGTCCCGTTGACGAAGCACTCTGGTTGGGCAGGGCACGGTCACATAGCAGTAGGATGAGCAGGCACATTTGTCTGATTCGGTACAGACAGTGTTTCTGTCCATCCATGTAATTATACTCTTTTCAAATTAAATTTGAATTTCAAAAGCAGTACATCTACCTTGTAATAGTAACCAAAACAGTCCATCTTTCCGGAGGACCATCCTTAATCCCAATCCCTTCTCTCCCTCACCAGATTCAGCCACTGTTAGCAGTGTGAAGTTCACTTCTTTAGATCTTCTCCTGTGCAATTATGGACATAATCTGTACCAGCAAAACATACATGTCGTGGGACTTCTTTTGCAAGCAAGTCCACAAAGATGGTATCATACCGATAGCGTTCTTCAACCTGACATTTCTTAGTAATAGATCCTAGAGAATTTTCTGTGTTAGAAAACATTAGATCTACAACACTATAGAACTGCTGCAAAATATCTCCCAGGTGGAGGATCCCACCACTTTATCGATTCCCCTATTTTGGACAGCTAGGTGATTTCCAGACTCTTCGCCCTGACAGATAATACTCCCATGAACTTCCTCGAACAAAGCCTTTGCTGACATGGGTATTTGACCCCAAGAAGTGGCAGGCATTGCTGCTTAGTTGCCCCAAGAGTCACAAGCATTCACTTTCACATCAGATCCGTGTGTGCAGAACCCAGTGCTCCCACACCCTTATCGATAGCTCACATGCCTTCGTACCATCAGCTCCTATCTGTGTGCCTCCTGCTCTTCCGGGAGGGAGCCCAACCATGTCGCCCTCATCTTTGTATCTGAAGTCCCTGAGAGACTGAGGCTGCTCCATCCTAGATGCTCAGTAGTCCTTTCACTGGAGCCCCTTTGCTTGTGGGGACGCTGTCCATTTCCTCCCATACCTACTCACCAGTAACTGTCTTGTCCGGACCCCAGGCTGAGCTTTCTCTGCACCTCGGGCTGAGTGATGCTCTTCTCTGAGTGCGTATTTCCCCTCTCGGTGCCTCTGAGGTGTTTTCTTCTCTTTCCTTGTTTGCCTGTCCTCCTGAGGTCCAGCCAGGACACGGGACTGTGGCTTTGCGTCTTTGTGTGCCCCCCCCATCACAACCCTGGCACACGGAGAGATTTCCAAATGCAGGCCATTGTCACAGAGCCACATCCACACGGAACACATGCCTGTGCAAATAAACAGAGATGGACAGAAGCAAAAATTAAGCTGTCACTCCGCCGAGCAGCAGAGATTTCATCTTATTTCAGGTCTTTTAAGGTGATGGAGCGGTAACAGGAAGCTAAAACGTAACAGAGCTTGGGAAATGCAGTGTCCTTTTTTCTCTGGAAAGTGATTGGCACGTTATTCCATCGCCAGTGCCCACGGGAGAGGGGCCCTGACCACGGCTGCCCCTGGTAACCATCTCCTGCCCTCCCGTCCCACCCACAGGGACCACGGTCATGAGGATGACGGCCTTCGACGCGGATGACCCGGCTACCGACAATGCCCTCCTGCGGTATAACATCCGCCAGCAGACGCCTGACAAGCCGTCTCCCAACATGTTCTACATCGATCCGGAGAAAGGAGACATTGTCACCGTGGTGTCACCTGCGCTGCTGGACCGGGAGGTGAGCTGAACGGAGTGTTTTCCTTTTCATCAGAGTACAATGTATTCTTGCAGAGTCGATGGGGCGCTCTGTGGTAAAGGCAGAAATGAGATGTTTCCACGTGGCCCAGTGGGGAAAACCTCTAAAAGGAACTGGGATGAGGCGTGGAGGGAAAACACGCACTCAGCGGCCCTGCCCACACTGCTGCTTATGCCCCAGACTGATGCCTGTTCCTCCCAGGCCTCTTCTTTGGGCCCCTGTAGTTCTGGATTCTACGGAAAGGAGAAGAGGGGAGAAGGCAACTCAGTTAGAGGTCCCCAAGGCTGACTTTGGCGCCCAGTCAGACCAATGGCTCTGTCCCCCCGTGCTGTGGTGTCCCTGGGCCCCGAGCCCCTCTCTCTCTCTGCCCCTGTGCCCTTGCCCCAAGGGCCCTCTGTGGACTCTCACGCACTGTGGGGTCCCATGTCATCCTGAGTGTCCTGGACCCATCAGGCCACGGGCTGGCTCCTTGGCTCTGCTCAGAGTTTTAAAGGCTTTAGAATCAGTGATTACAACAAAATACTTAGATTTCATATCTCTTTTTTAAAAGTTCTTATTTCCAGTTGTTTTGAAATTCAAAACTCAGGAAGCTGGTGGCCCTGGTTTCCGTGCACCATAATCAGTCGCATGAGAGGTGATGGTCACAGGAGCTGGGTGTCCCCTGTCCTGTTTAGGCTGAGCGCGTGCCCTGTCCCTGTTAAGCACCCCTGAACATGCCCCCAGCCCCAGCCACCCGGAGTTGGGGTCCACCTGCAGCTGTCCACCAGGCACCTCGGCAGGGAGCTCTGTCCACCGTGAGACTGTGGCTCCCTGCCGGCCCCGGCCCGGCTCTGCTCCCCTCCCATGGCTCACAGTCCTGGCTTTGCTCCCCAGGCGCAGCCCTGGGAGCCCCCCTCGAGCACCGTAGCTCTGTAGTGATCCATGTGCTTCCTCGGTGGGCCGTGTGCGTTCTCCCCTCTGTGTTTCGGTGGAACGCATCCGTGGGTCAGAGTGACCCTTTAACTCCTTCTTCTCTGCCTTTCTGTGCAGAGCGTCTCACAGGACTCAGGACTAGAGCATGCCAGTCTGAGAGGCCACTCCCTCCTCCCTCATCATGGCCTGGTTTGAGCCCTGCTCTCTGTCTATATGTACCTGTGGCCACCATCACTTCACACTGTAACTTGTCTCTGTAATGAATATCCCCCTTCTCTTGGCCTAGACCTGTGCTGTCCAGTAAGTAACAACTGGCCATATGGTTAAATTCTAATTTATATTACCTGGAGTTTGAAGGTACAGATTGGTCCCTCAGTCACACCAGCTCCGTGTCAAGCGTCCAATAGTCACGGCTGGGTAGTGGAGCGGCACTGTATGACACAGACAGGAAAGCTCAGCCTTTGCAGAAAGTGCTGTGGCAGCGACGAATGTGGTCATGTGCATGTTCGCACCCCGTGGCCTACCACAGTTTGAGCGTCTCTAAAAATCCTAGTTATGTGTCTGTTAGCATCGAGGAAGAAAAGCAGGAACGACTTGGAAATGATCTTAGGATTTTACACTCAAGGAGGAGGAATCAGTAGACAGACAAGGAAAATTATCAAAAGGGAGAGAGGAAAAAAAATGTGGTTGTCATCTGGAAAATATGTTCCGAGTTTTTTTTAAGAGAAAACTATGAAGCCCAGTTCCTTCATTTTCTCCCTCTTTTATGACTGCCACGTTTTGTTCTTTGGAGGTAAGTGGTGATTTCCAGTGCCGTCCGTCTTCTCTGTCCAGCACACTCGCTCACACGCATGTGCACACACACACACACACACTGTCACATGCACACCAATACACCAACCACCTCCTGCAGGTCCTACAAGTTCTTCCGTGGAGGAAGAGCTCGTACCGTGATTTCTCCATCTCACTCCTCCGTGTTCTGACAGCAAATCTTTTCTAAGTCTATTTGTAAACCCATTCACTCATACAGGATGTTATTCTATGTTTTACGTTTATTTGGGGGACAAGAGTATTTCCAGCTCATGATTTTCTCATCTGGGCTTAAGTGAAGTTATCATGTGTCGTTATGGGAGCTGAGTTAAGCATTTCCAACCACAATGCGCAAACAACCCCCAAGAAAAGATAAATGCGATTTAACTGAAATTGGAAAATCAATGGAAATGAATGAAAAGCGTCACTTTTCAGCGAGGGTTTCCAGAGTTCAGTGCTGATCCAGGCGACACCGGCACAGTGTGCGGGAGGTAGTATCGCTCCATCTCGCAGGCCGGCTGCTGCAGCGCTATGCCAAGCAGCTCCTCTGCTCTTTGCTGAGCTGCAGAACTCAGCTCCTGGACTTTAACCAGGCAGCTTGTGTGCAGTGCGTTTCCCACAGAGGCATTGCTCCCAGTTTGCGATGTCGTCCTCTCCCTGAGCCCCAGCTCCTCTCCTGGAATCCCCCGACGTGGCAGGTTCCTCCCGCAGAATAGTGGACTTACTTCGAACTTTCATTTCAGGAGAGCTGCTGACAGGCGGCCTGTCCTAAGTGCGGCTCTGAAAGTCCACTTCTGAGCCGGCTGGGGCACACAGGGCAGAGCTGTGCACCTTTTATTCGTAGGAAAGTGTTTTATTTGGGCCGCTACGGACTTTGGTGCCATTCACCTTGGATTTTAGTTTGGCTCCCCTATCCTCTTCTAATTAGTGTCTCAAGTGACGAGAGAGATCTCTGGCTCTGGTGAGTGTAGAGAAGTCTAGACTCTGACAGCGGGGGCTTCTAGATGTTCTGACACAGTGATTTGACCCCCAGCCCTGCCTGTGTCCCTCTTGATGAGAGTGGAGGCTTCAGAAGGCCCGTGGTTCCCAGGAGCTCAGTTCATAATGAGGTGCAGTCCCTCTCTGTGTCAGTCTCCCGAAGGACCAGGCAGGAGGTGTCTGCTCAGGGAGAGACAGAGTTGACAGTGACAGGGGGCGGCTGTGGGCCCTGAGCAAATGCTCTGAACTCCCGTTCACCTTCCTGCCTTTGTCACAGGGCAGTGGTGTGACAGTGAGGCGCAATGGCGGGGAATGACCTTCCACACACTGCAAGCTACGTTACTGTCCTTTCTCCTTCCCATCTGCCTCACTGCCCAGAAGTCTCGCCTGGGGCCCACAGAGGCCGATGCCTTCATCTGATCTGCTCTCCGCCATGTCCCAAGGTTCTGGCAGAGAAGGATTCTGTCTGGCCTGCTCCCTGCCACATTCCCAGTCCCTATCATGTGAGAGACGGCTGAAAAACTTTGTTGAGAGACAGGAAGTTGAGGCTGAGCCGAGGTCAGCTGAGGTACCTGTCAGAAACTTGACAATATAGACATCATGTTTCCCTCGGGAGCCTGAGGCATTCTCCAGGCCGAGCTCATCCGTATACTTTCTCTGCAACTTTACTGGAGCAAGGGACCTGGGATCTTTGTCCTGACTGTGTGTTGCCACTGCCACATACTGTATAGTACAGATACGTAGGGGGCATTTAATGAAGATTTGTTCAGTGGATGGACGGATGGATGGATAAATGGATACGTGGATGGATGGACGGACGGACTGATGGAGTTGTGTTCTTTCAGTTTGTACTATCTCTGAGCATTCTACAGAGCCTATGTTCTAGCATGGTGATACAAACAGAAGAAATTATTTTAGTTAAGAGCTTAATCTTAGTCTTATGTAATCACCCATTTATTTAAGTTATTTGCTTAATACCTACCTTGTGCCAGGAACCACACTAGCCTCTAAGAAGTAGCACATCCATCCACCTGGTACATAGGATGCTGATGAGGATCTGTGCCTCTTGCTTAAATATTTGGGAAAATGTTTGGAGAAAATAAGAGCCATATATCCTACTCAATGAAATTGGGTTCATTCGGGGCACTGTTTTATTCTTTTCTATAGCCGTATTTAGCCTCTCCATTCTGGCAGCTCTGTCTATGTTTTTAAACTATGTCTGGCTGCACTACAAAATGAAATCAGATAAAGGTCTCTAAAGTTTGATAAATGGTTTATTTAGTTGATCATCTTGGCTGCTAGACTGAAATTCATCAGCAGAAATCTGCCAACTTTTCTGAATGCAGCCACAATTTGCAACTACTCAGAGTAGCTAATGGTCAGGATATTTCTGCAAATGGAAATAGTTTCCAAAAGAGGCCCTTACAAAGTGATCCTTACATTTGCATTATGAAAGTATCATTTGTCTTTTTAAGGAGTTGGAGCTGAATACTTTCCTGTCTTTGTTTGAATTTTCCTTTATCTTATTATGTATTATCTCCCAGATAATCTAAGGAAGGTAAAAGCTGGTCCATATCAAAGCTCATACAGTAAAAGATACCAGGAATGTGAATGCCAGTTATTTTCTATTTGGGGCTTAGAAGGATTTTCTGAAACTTTATAATGCCCAAATTTTGGGTCAAATGTGAAAAACTGCGAGAATTTTCTTTTTTCTTTCTTTTGCAGTGTCATGTAAGGATTTATTTTTAGATTCATGTCCATTTATTTGCTGTGAGATATTCAGGAGTCCTTGAATATGTCACAAAAGAAAATATTAAGGGCACAGTGTAAGCAAAATAGCCAGTGAATTTGCAGGTACAATTACAAGTCAGAAGATAATTCTGGTTTGGTCAGGATGATCCAGGTTTAAAGGATACCACATAAGGTGGATCTCCAGAAACACACTTAAGAAAGTGTGAAAATTTATCAAATCAAGCTGCCTGAAAAAATAACGGATAGTGTTTTCCCCTCATTCCTTGAATAAAAATTAGAAGTAGCAGTCATATTCTTAGGGAAATAAATGTTTTGAGGCTGCTCTAATCTAATGCTAATACATTTCTCATTATCATCATGTTTAAAACATTGGCAGTAATTACATACAATTCAATCATGCTGTCAGGAATATTCCCTTTCTTTGTTTTGGTGGGTGGGGCCAGAATTAGTAGCATCCTCGCCATTTCTCCAAGCTATTTACTCATAAATATTTTTGTGGGGATAATTTCCTCCATTTTTTTGTTTCACTTACTGCTGAGAAAATAGAGGAGGAAAACATAGATGTAAATAAACTGTCTTATTTTAAAAATAGCACATTATCCTTGCAAATGGAGCACAGATGGCGAACACCCCTGCGCGGTTACACTTGCTCTGTTGTGTCAGCAGATACAATGGAATGGGACATTCCAGCGGCAGATGCCAAGCCCTGGGTCTGAAACGAGCTGCAGGGGTGTGGGGCTTACACTGATGGCAGGCATGGTGGTGGGGGGCTCAGTTGTAGCCTCTGCCACTTCTCCACTTTGGATGGATCCTTGAAGACCTCTGCGGGTCTTAGGTCCCCATTGGCAGCCCTAACCATTTCCGCCATGGCTCTGAGGCTGGCCCATGAATCAATTAAGGTCTAGTCACCCAGAGTGACCTCAGCTTACCTGAAATCTGGAATAACAGACAAGAGCCAAGACTCTGGGCAAGTCACTTAGCTTAAGTCCCAATTCTTCCCTGCCACAAAAGGATAATCACTCCCTTCTTCATTGGCATACTGGTAAGATTGGAGATGTGTCCAGCGTTGGTCTTATGTTTAACTTGTCCCCCGTCCTGGCACTCTGTCACTGCAAGCTGAGATCAAGATCAGCATTTCCACAGCTGACCGTGAGATTAGAGTGGCAGAGATCAGACCCCTTGTTGCACAGGGGCTACCTGGGAGTGTGACAAGCTCTTTAAATTCAGTGGAACACCAGGATGCCCCAGATCTCAGGGAGATGAAGCCTGGTTGGAGGAGATGGGTCACTGCGGCATTGCTAGAAGGCTGTATCTCCCTCCCTTCTCCCTCGATCTTTCTCTGCCTCTCACGGCCATGCTGAGAGCTGTTTCTTCTCTGTGATGCCCCTCCCATGCTCCCCTGCCTTAGAGCCAGCCAACTATGGACTGAAATCTCTACAGACTGTGAGTCGAACTAAAACTCCTTTCCTTTAATTGGCAGGTGTCAGGTATTGTGTGCCAGGAACAAGAAAGTAACTAAGACACCCACCAACCACATTTTAACCATTAAGCACAGCCCCGAGAAACACAGGGCCCCGGACCTGTGTGACCTGGGAAGGAAGCTGCTTAGGCTAACGGGGGACCTGTGAGGGCAGCACAGGGGTGGCCTCGGATGCTTGGTGACTGTCGAGCTGGTTCTCGGGGACCCCAATCCAGGGGAGAGATGAGGAGCGACTGCTTGGATCTAAATTTCTCAGCTTGTTGGATTAATAAACAACCTCCTTTGTTTCCCCTGCTCGTGCGCATCTTGAAATGCTAGACAATCAGTGTTACTTAGCACACGTTGACTCAAAAGACCCCTTAACTTTGTCATTAAGTGAGATTCATCATTTTGGATTGGACACATGTTTAATTTTCTAAGCTTTCTCTCATTTCCGCTTTTTCTTTTTGGTTTTTATATATAGCAAAAATAACTTAAAACACAGTGATGACAAATTTAGAGTGCTTCTGTTTTTCTGTCATCTTAAATTTCTCCATCTCATTTTATGTGAAGTTCCCTAAAAATACTTTTCTGGAAGAAGTTTTTTTTTCTTTTCTTTTGTTTTAGAGAACTGTTTTCCCTCTTTATTAGCCCAGAACTATGATTAATGCAGGTTTTGCTTCATCAACAGATTTTCCATTTACTGAACTTAAATCATTCTAAACCCCACCTCTGTTAATGGTCCTAGCTGGAGAGGTACCCTCCAATTTATGAATAATTTTTAGCTGTGTTCTGGTTTCAAGCAGGTGGGGGAAAATAGGGAAAACCTTTGCTCCTGCCATGAATGCCCACCATGAAAGGGAAGAGCCAGTGAGCATCCTGAGAGTGGCTATTTCATACTTGCCTTCCCTGTGTTTGGCTTCCAGCCAGGACCTGGGTTATGGCAATTGCTGTTGTCAGTTTTCAGTGTAAAGTCACTTAGGGAAAGGTGACCAGAAGCCACCATCTTAGATTAAGGCAAACTCCCAATAGACCATTTCAAGACTTTCTGATGTTTCAAAATGCCTGGGATCCACAGTGCTTTCATATTTTTGTCTTCAAGGGTATCTCACTTGCTTATGAGTTGTCTTGAGATAAATATTTGTTGGTCACATTACTCATCAGAGCGTTTTGGGTTCTAAATGGCATGAACCTTAGGTATAGGGCACTAAGATGTCACCTCGACATTGCAAAGGACTACAAGTTACAGGATCACCTGTCAGATTAGAAGTGGGTGCACTTTTTCTATCTGTTAGGCTCAAGGGTAAGTGAGCAAATTGAGGCTATTACATAGGTGCTTGTATTGTTAATGTAGCTATTTAAAAAAAATATACAAAACAATTTTAACTCATGGGCCATCATCCAAGCAAAGAAGGTAGGATGTGGTATCATAATTGGCCATTTCTGACCTATGGGATTATCTTTCAGAATGGCAGAAGGAGCAGTTGATTCACATATTAATTGGCCTGTGTCTTCACATGTCTGTGTCTGAGGTCCTCTCTCCACACATGAAATCGCTTGCGTTAATCATCACCTTGAAGTATAATTATGCAGACAGGAACTAGGTCATGGATGATGGGTCTGATTTTATATTATTTATGGCAGCGCAGTCCATTTCCCTCATAATTAAGAAGCAGACTAAGCTCAGGTAATTCATTTTTAACTCAAAGTTTGATTGCAATAATTAAAATATCTGGTTCAACCTAAAAATAGGGAAACAGAAAGTGCTTTCCTGACACAGGGTATGTGTTGGGTGCAGTCAGCCGGAGGTGTTTCTGTTGTCAGAGCCCTGATAGGAGAGAGACTGTGGTGCAGCTGTCCCAAGGAGGGGAAGACTTCCTAGATGAGGACCTCTTCTCTGGGGGGGAGCTTTGAACCCTGCAGAATTGTTTGCGCCTGTGTGGGCCAGGGTGAAGGGAAGGAAAGGGCTTCACACCATCATCTTTAGCTCTGTAAGAATCTCTGCGGGAAAGCTGGGTTTTTCTAGAGTCGCCTGAAGACAGGAGACACCCTTGGCCAGGCTTGGTATGTTTCCCTACTGTCTTCTTGGACCTCTCACTTCCTTTTTTGTCACTCCCAAATTTGACATTAGGGCCACGATAATAATAAATCGGAATGAAATATTTGAGCATCTGTAACAAGTCATCATAGGTCAGGCACTAAAATAAGTACTTGCTATTTCATTTAACCTTACTAGTAGTCTGATGAGGTTGGAAAAGTACCCCCAGCCCTACACATAGAGACTCAATGTCACCGAGCTCTGAACCTGTCAGTCCACCTCCAGAGCCTATGCATTTCTTTCTCCCACACTTTAAATCAGTGTTATCAATATTTACTTGGGTGGTGACACATGAAGTAGAGATAAGTCTGCTTTTCAATACAAGAAAGCAAAACAACAGTGAGGTTTTGGTGCAACTTTTGTTCCGATCAGGTGTGGGCTTCAGTGCCCACGATTGTATGGAACGGTGGCCTCCTTCCGATCACTGAACCCAATCCAGGTCACCAAGCCCAAGTGATTCCTACAATTCCCTTCCTGGCAGCTGTGGGAAAAGGCCTTCTACTGAGCAGGGGTGGGAATACAAATCAGTGCCACCCTTTTGTTGGTTAAGAATCAAATGGGTTTTGGACCGGGGATTTAGCTCAGTGGTGTGGCCACCAGCCTTGCAAGTGCAAGGTCCTGAGTTCGATCCTCAGTACCAAGAAAAGGAAAAGAAAAAAAGAATCAAATGGCTTTAAAAAAAATGCCTCTGATGTTTTTAAACTCAGCAATTCTGCCTAACCAGTACAGTATGTGTACAGACATCCAGCGACAGGAGTTTTGTTTAAAGAACCAAACAAAAGGTCCAAACACTGGGGACTTGTTCAGTGAATTATGCTATATCCCTACACTTGAATTCCATTAAATCATGTATAATAATGTGGCCAAAGACTATTTAATAATATGGAAAGATGTACAGTGTTCCGTCAGCATCCAAAGAGACTGATTCTAAGACATCCCCACAAACACCAAAGCGCTTGGAAGCTATGACTGCCGTATAGAAGGGGATAAGGCGCAGTCTATGCTCCTGCTTCTGTATATCTTAATTCATCTCTAGATCACATGTAATACCTAATACAATGCAAATGTTGCATAAATCGTTTTTGTCTTGAATTGGTCAGGAGATAACGATAGGGAAAAAAGTTTTAGTACAAATGTGATTCTTTTTTGCAAATATGTTTGATCCTTTGCTGGTTGAATCTGTGGGTGCCAAACCCACAGATACAGAGAACCAAATGTGGTGGTTTGCAGGTGGTTTACAAAATACCATACAAGCTATGGTTCTTCCTTGTGTATGTACCAGTGTGTCCACCACCATGGCCCGAGGTCTAAATGGGCATGCGCAATGTGTGGGGAGCAGTCCTACTAGGACCACAAAGAACACGAACTTTCCTACAGTGCCATGTGTAAGACAAGTCTTCAGGTCAACATCGCTTGAGCCTGACTTTCATCTTCACTTCTTACCAGCTGTGAGGCAGTGGGAATGTGGGTGGCTTGAAAACCAGTAGCCGATATTACGAGATGTGGGTCATTAAACGCTCCTGGGCTATTGTTGATGCTCCCGGACAATTATCTGTTACCATAACACAGAAAAATTCCATACAGTCAGAGCTGTGCCTCGGTGTCTTCGCTATGTAAACTGGGAAACATAGTGCCACCTCTGTCAGGGAGCTTGTGAAGATTTCATGAACGAACACAAGCCTAATACAAAGCTTAAAGAGGGACAGGCCAACTCTAGCTGATTTTGTTCTCTCTTTTTTCTATTGTGGCTTCAATGACCACATGTTCCTGTTGGGATAAAAATACAGTTGTGTTGATTCTCAAAGCAGGTGTATGTGCAGTTCAGGGCTTGGGGGCTCATGGTTAGGAGACAGTGCCATGATGAGTGGGTGGTCTCTGTCACCTCTGACATGGCTTCCATGAGCTGTCACCCCAGATGACACAGACCCCACACGATTGCCAAGATCATAGGCAGAAGTTCCCAAGTGTCAGGAGAGGATGTGTATTACGGCAAATCCTGTCAAAACACTCACAACTGACGCGGCAAGCATCCTCGTTTCTGTCAGTGACTCCACAGTGCCAGTGGATTTCCTCAGCTAAATGTGATCATCAGGAGCACACGGTGACCAGCTGCTAACCTCTCCCTCACAGACTGCAGCAGCAGTGAGTAACACAGTATTGTTGTGGTTCTGCATTTTTAAGACAGCCGGGGAAAATTTTTAAGAAAGGTTTGTTTGACCTTTGCAAAGAACAGCTGTAAAAATAACTGTTAAAATTCTATGGATGGCATCTCTATTCATGGACCTCTAAAAGGGGAACCAGAATCAAGTTCCTTTAGATATTTTCTCTCCTGTCTCTCCTGAATTGTTCTGTGGGCTAAGTTTTCTCCACAGAAGATTCCCAGGGTCCTCAGTTCTAGCTTTCGACCCCATCAGAGCCTGGCTTTCTGACATAGGAAGAAGTTGAGAGGCTCGCCCATTCTTACCTCATTTTGGTGTCGCAGTATCTCCACTGTGGTGCGGCATATGTCACACTTGGCATTGGACAGCCTGAAAGAATGAGAGAGCACTCGCATTTTCAGGCAGGCTTTCAGTGAGGCCTGTCGTACCCATAGGAGCAGAACTACCACAAGTAGGCTTTGGAGTCTGATGAAATAGCGCTGGCCCGAGTCCTGGCTGGAGAACCACAGGGGCTGGATTTGCCCTCAGTGCCTCTGCCCCGTCTCCTCCTCTCCCAGGCTGAAGAAAAATTTGTACTATTTTAGTGGGGAAATCTCGACAGGTATATAAAGGACAAAGTTACACTTTATGAAGCTTATTTCAGAGATTCCTGTTCTTTGCTCTATGATTACACACTGGGGAGGTGTGGGGGGAGGTCAGCTTTCCAATTGCTGGGACAAAATGCCTGACCCCCACAACACAGAGGTAGGAGGAGAAATTGAATTGGGCTCACGGTGTAGAGGATTCAGTCCAGAGCTGGCTGGCACTGAGGCAGGAACGTCGTGGGGGAAGGGCTGCTTGGAGCTGGGAACAGAGCAACAGAGCAGCACTGGGGAGGAAGGGGCAAGGGACTGGACGCAGCACTCAAGGTCACACCCCCACAACCCACCCAGACACCCACAAGTGTGCTCCACCAGTCCTCTGGGCGGCTCCCAGGCCCATCCAGCTGTCAGCATTATGCTTAACTGTCACAGGAGGCCTGAGTCCGTGTTCCTCAGCTCTCATTATCAAGCCCACATGGCACAGTGCCCTAGAGCATGGATTCAGGCATTTCGGAGCTGTGGGAGGGAATCCGTCCAGGTTGTGTCTCCTTAGCTGTGTGGTCTTGGGCAAGCCACTTTACCTCTCTCAGATTCTGTTTCTTTGGCTACAAAATGGCTTGTTAGGAGGCAGAGTGATGGCTCCCAGAGATGTCCTCATCCTGAACCTCACTATCACCCTGTAAGTGCGAGCCTTACAGGGCGAGTGAGATTCTGTCGATGTGAGTAAGTCAAGGATGATGAGACTCCAAGAGTACAGTTTGCTGGATTATCCGGTTGAGCCTGCTATAATCACAGGGTCCTCAGAAGGCAGAGGCAGGACTGGCTGCTTCAGAGAGACTTTTGGGATGCTGGCTTTGAAGACAGAGGAAGGGCCTGTGATATGAGGGAGGCAGATGTTCTCTAGCAGCTGAGAGTGGTGGGGGAAAACTTGCCCGTGGAGTCCCCAGAACTAAGGCAGCTCTGCAGACATCTTGTTAGCCCAGCGAGATCCCTTTCAATTTTTGACCTCCAGAACTGTAAGATGATACATGACATCTTCAAGTCACGAAGGACGAAGCTATAGGAAACTGATACCACCTGATTCCAGTGGTTCAGAGTAAGCCCATGCCGGGGCACGCTTTCCTAGAAAGGGCCCCCCGCGAGCCAGTTACCCAGTGGGAGGTGAGAAGAGTTAGCCGGGATCTTCCACATGCCCCAATAGAGTGTTTCACCGCTTTTAGGGTGGAGGAGCGGCAGAAGGGGCAGAACAGCCCGGGTCACTGAGCCCAGGCATGGTCCGTTTGCATAGCGGGCCTCATGCCGGTGGCGTGATGGACCTGGGCTGCCATTAGTCCCCAGTGGCACCCACAGCAGTGTGTTCATAAGCTCAGGTCCTCCACCGCAAAGCCTGACACTGGAGAATACAGATCCCCGGACTCACCCTATTCTCTTCCTAGGGCCCGCCATGGCATGCGGTGTCTTGCAGCAAACTTTTAAGCCCTGGACCCAGCCAATGTCCTGTTAAGCGAGATAAAAGGGTTAATGCCATCAGAAGACACACAACCTGCCCAATGTCCCCGGTGCTACAGCTTCCTTCTGGGGTGGGAAACTGAACCAGCAGGGTATTTATGACCTGGACGGAGGCCTGTGGGCCTGGCAAGCTGAGAGCCCCGTGCCCTTCCCAACACCGGTTCCTCCGGCAGCCAAGGGCGTGGTGGGAATGACAGCTTCCTCCACGTTAGACGCCCAGACAGAGCGGCTTAGGCCCTGACAGCTGCTGGTGTTGGACCGGATGATGAGATCTACCTGGCCTCCCTGGATGACAAGGGTAGTAGCCTCAAAGGATTTTTTTAAAGTAACATTTGTTTACAATGATTTGTTTAAAATTAGGAAATATATTCATACAAGCAAGCAATTATGATCCTGCCAGATAAGTCTCATGGTGACGTGTGAGTATAATTTTAAAAAAAACAAAACCCTGTTTCAAATGAAGCATCACAGTTGCCTTCTCTGTAAATCCAGCAAGGGGAAGGGAAAGGAGGAGACAGGTGGCGTTGGGAGCCGGTGCCCATCCTACCTGCCCAAAGGTGACGTTACCACCACTCTTGCCTCTCACGCTTATTGGAAGGACAGGGAGGAAAACTTGAGTTTGTGCGTCTCGAGACTCTGGACTGGAACTTGGACTTAGGTGCTCCTGTCTCTCCATTAAATTTAAGCAAACCTGATCTCCAGGCCCCAAGCTGCATCTTTCACTGCTCCTGGAGAAAAACATTCCTTTCCAGTTCTAATGATTGCGAGGTCTGAGCATGTTAGACTACAACAAAGGATGCTTCCGCCTTGGGGGCCTTGGCTGGCACTGTGATCCCTAACTTGGAAGACCAATGGAAACCCATGCAAATTCCATACCCAGGGCCCCTCGTAGCAGCCTGACCATGGATGGATAGGAACTGGCCAGTTTATGAGCAGCAAAAGGAAACTTATTTGGTGAAATGCCTCTTACGAAAGTAAAACTCATCTCGGCATACAGAGATCAGGGACATTACAGAGATCATGAGCTGCAGACCCCAGTGATTTAAAAGTCACCTCTGTTTGTGGGCATGACAGAGCTATTACTGTAGGATTGTGCTCATTCCTTCAACCCTTATGCAATGTTGTAATTCCCATCTTACCCAGGAGGAAGCTGAGGGTCAGAGAGGATATTGGCTTTCCCCATTTTCACATGATCAGAGAAGAATGGAGGTGAAAGCCACACCCCTGCGAGTCCAGAAACAAGAATTGTAAATTATTCCAGACCAAGACAGGCCCTCAATTTGTGCAAGACTAGAAAGTCACCAGGTGGGGAGAAAGCTGGTTTCTGGGGCCTTGGCCTCCCTGGCCAGGTCTAGAGTGAGCCTGGTCCTAGTAGAGGGCCTCAAAAAGCATCTCTGGAGCCCCTGGATGCATGTCGCCCTTGATCCCTCTCAGGAACCAGTCCGTATGGAAGGGGCCCAGTGCTGGGGAACCAAGTTCTGCCATGGCCCCAAATCCAGATCCCACTGGTGAGCTGGCAGGGAGTCAGCAGGTGCAGTGATTACTTTGTCTGAGCTCTTGGTCCCAAGTGCCGTCTGACACACTCCCTGACTTGATCTCCTGCCGTATTTGCCCAGCTCTCCCTTCGTTTCAGTGGCATCACCATCCGTCAATCCTTTCCTGCAAAGGCGATGCCCTCTTACTTTTGCATATTTTGGAAGCCAGCTGCACCCTGCCTCTGTGCTCCGCTGTCGTTCCTTCCCACACTGAGTAGCGATGTGGAGCTGATGGAGTCCAGAAGAAATGCCCCTGTCTGAACCCCAGGGCTGGGCTCTTCTTGTCCCACCCTGCTACGGGTGAAACAAACTGCAGTGTTGTGACACGTGAGTCGCCTTAGGGAGAAGCTACGTGGCCAGACCCAAAGCCACCTTCCCACAGCCAGTCCCAGTTCACCAGCAACACGAGAGAGCTGTACTAGAAGCAGATCTCCCATCCCCTGTCAGAGTTTAAGATAACTATAGCCTCGCCGACATCCTGACTGCTAGCTCTCGAGCCACCACGGCCAGAACCACACAGCCAAGCAGCTTCTAAACCTCCACCCCCAGAAACTGTTTGCAATCATAAGTGTTATGGTTTCCTTAACGCACAAAATGTGGGTAATCCACGACACAGCAGTAGAAAACTCCTGTGCCCATGCTGTTCTCTCTGCTCAAACTGCTGCTCCTGTCTCCATTGCCCTCCCTTCTAGAGCTGGTTCAAATACTTCATATCTCCTCCTCCGGGCAGCTTTCCCACCTCCTTTGGCTGAATTTATTCTTCCCTCTTCATTTTCTGGCGAAACTGTTTATCATCCTGCGCATGCAGCTGTCACAAGGAAAACGAACGTTTCGATTCTCGTCTCACTGGTCTGCCCTTTCGGGGCTCCTTGTGGAAGGTTGCCATGTTCTCGTTGTTCAGGAGGCATCGTTTCTAACAGGGCTCAGGAGATGGTGGAGCAAACGAAGACTACGTGTTAGAACGTGGGGAAGTTGAAGCCCGGTGCGTTGGAAGCCAGTGATATTTTCAGGGCGTATTTGACTAGCAAGGTTGAGTCCTTTGAATGAACGTAGCCACATGGACTAGCGCACACAGTCCTAACCCCATCCTCACCAGTGGAATAATGGTAACTTCTTGCTTGTTTGGAAGGGAATTGCAAAACCAAGGAAACGCTTCCCACAGGAGGTGAGATGCTTCCTGGGCTAGCCTGTTACTGCCAGGGGTCACCAGCCTGTGGGCAGGACTCCCTGAATGGCCAGATCTTATCTAGTGACATGTAGTCCAACATCCTTGTCTTAAAATAAAAATTGACCACCAAGAGCCTTATAACTTAATTTTAAAATAATGTATCGCTTAGTAAATGCTTTAGTGATTACATTTCATGAGATAGAGTCTGTCCGATCAGATCAGCGATTCCTTCTAGGGTCCCTGCTCAATATCTGAGAGTTTTTGGTGAGCGAATGGAGTGGAAAGTTAAGGAGTGCTTGTGTAGCCCCACGCGTGTTTCACAGCAGTCTCGGCTCACACCCTCGGGCACTGGGCTGGGTAATAGCAGTGCCCAGTGGAAGGCCGCCCGGATCTCCAAGGACTGACCACTCCCACACAGCGTGGACTCCCTGATCCCTGCAGCTGCCGGCCTGGACACTTCCCAGGGGTGTGTTCTGTGTGCACAGGAGTCTCATGCTTCAGGAGATACCATCAGCCTTCAACACGCAAGAGTTGGTGGGTGACCATCCCTTCCTCCCCTCTGAATGGGATGACTGAGGCGCGCCCCGCCCTGGCTCCCAGGGAACCGCGGTGCGCTCGGTACCAGTCCAAAGGCTTTGCTGCTCGTGTCTTGGCTTCCTCCCCTTCTCCTCTCACCTCTCCCCTGTCGTGCTCCTTGGGACCATCTCCAGACTGGGCAGTTGGCGTCCACGTCCTTGTCTGGGATCTGCTTCTGGGAGAACAAAACGAAGGGGAAAAGCTAGCCGGATCTGGTCTTCTGACCTGATCTCATTTTAGGATGTCACAAGGCAGAAGGCACCAGGGACAGAAGGGGCTGACCTGTGTGTATTTGTACCTTGTCAAGATGCTGACGGGTGTGTGAAGTTGAGGGCTTAAGCAAAAGTGTGCGCAGGCCATCACGGCTCTGTGTGCAGGTGGGTGTGCACTTAGCTGTGCACAGGAGGAATCTGTGTGGCATGCACACTTCACAAAACAAGGCTCTGTGGATACGAGCAGCTTGGGCTCTGGGACTGTAGTCTGCCGACCCATGGTTTAGAGGATAGGAAGAAGTTCTGTGAAAGAGAGAGAGAGGAAAATGCACAAAGATCAGGAACTCAGAGGGAATAAAACCAGCCTAATTTATCAAAAACTCTTTTTTTCCTGGGGTGGTAATAAATAATGCTGTACCAGAAGCTAACTTTTATTAATGACTTACCATAAGCCAAGCATTGGGCTAAATGTTTTGCACGGATTGGCCTTTATTTCTGGCTCTCCCTCTGGGTTTGCGAGGGCCTGGTGTTCTTGATAAAAAGAGCAGAAGAAGCTAAGGTAGACAGGGAAAGGTGGCGGAGGTCACAGTACTGCTGGCACCTGGCCAAAGACACAGAGCCCGGGACGGCAGCGCGTGGCCTCTGTCCTTCATGCCACTGTTACAGACTTTTCCCAAAATGCATTGATTTTGTTTTCCAAGTGGGGTCGGATTTCTTGACTCAGCCCAGGAACCCTCCAGATGGATGGCAAGGCGTCTTTTGGGTTTCTCCTGGGGCTATTTTGTAAGGAATAAAAGAAAAAGAGTGAGGTATTTAAATTATTCAGGGATATTGGTTTAGAACAGATAGAGTGAAGAACATTTTTTATTCATATTGGAAGTGAGTCTGTTGTGTGTAATTTTTCGCTCACTGAGATGGAGAGAGAACACAGCACCGATCTTACAATGTGAAATATGAATTTAGATGACATTTTGAGAAAACTGATAAACACCTCATTCCACAATTGGACTTAACTTGCCCGCGAAAATTCTTTTGCAGCCCATAAATGATATGGTACAATGTGAAATTATACAGATAAGTGGACCAAGTCTAATGGAATATTAAAAATACACAACACACCAGTGAAATAATAATTTTCTTTCACGAAAGTTTCCATTTCTCAAAAATGCTATCAGGAAATTAGAGCTCTCTGGACGGCTGACAGTAACCCTCAGAAGAAGGAATGGTTGGACTTGTGAAGTTCTTCCTGCGTTTGTGGATGTGGGTGTCTTCACGGCCTTAGAAAAGCCAGGCACAGAGGGAATCAATAATATAGCTTACCTTTTCCCAGGGTTTGAAATTTCATACAAAATTCCCGCTCAAAAAGTGGGGAAACAGAGAGATCACCAAATTGTTACTGTACCAAGCCAGGACATAGAGGAACAGAACTGCCAACATCGCTATTAGCTTGGTCATCATTACTGCCTCCTTCTCATAAAAGGAAGGACTGTTCGCACACTCAGACACACACACACACACACACACACAGGCATAATCTCAGGGTAATCAAAACTGAGTGACTGTAACCACATGAACCAGGTCGTTACCCTCAGCTTGCAGTAAAAGTTCTGATACAGATAAACATCGCGTAAGTCAGTAGAAGATGGTAAAAAAAAAAAAGAAAAAAGAAAAAGAAAAGAAAATCACAATTGCGGCAGGAGACCTAATGAAAAATAAAGATACAAAAGTGAAAACAGAAGAGGTGAACATATTAAAATGTTTAATAAGAAAAAAGCCCAACAATAGCCAAGGAGTGAGGCCCTGAGATCCGTAGCTTCCCAGAGCTAAGGACTGGGCAAACCTGTTCAACCTCTTGGACTCAGAGAGACTCATAAAAGAAGCTGCCCCATGGGCCTAGTGCCTGATGAGTGGTCTCAGCACTTGGTACCATAAGTAAATGTCAGCTGAAAGCACTGGACCTCCTTTAAAAAAAAACCCAGGAAGTTCTTCTGGGCAGGAATATGTTCCACATGGACCTTCCAGGGGACATTGATCCCAGCAGTGGTTCTCCAGGGTGGCCAGAAGCAATTGCATTACCTGAGGACCTGATAGAAAGCTAATTCTCAGGCCTGCCCAGACCTCCTACCTCAGAACCTTGTGGTAGGGACCTTTGTCTGTGTTTCAATGAAGCCCCAAGAGAAGTCTGCACTAAAATCTGAGAACCTCTGATCAGTCCCAGAAGATTTTGCATCCCTGATCCTAAGCCACCAACTATATCCATAAAATATTTCACAAATTAAGCAAAAATAGAGGATGAAAGAAAAGCATGGACTGAACCATATAGTAAGCCCAGGGATTATGCTAGTAAATAATTCAAGAATTATCTATGAGCTTGTAATCCCTGCCAGGATTGTGAGGAAGTGGATTTGGAAACACAATAGGTTGAGTTGGATTAATTTGTTTTCCATGCTGCAAAACCTGGAGCAAAATGGTCAGGTCTGAATGTGACCCTGGTCACACGGTCTCTGACTTGGACCCTGTCTACGCAGTGCCATACCGGAAGAATGGCAGCCTAGGACCGGAAATTCTCCTCGCTTAGAAAGGCCAGGACTCCTGTAACAGATCCCTGTATCAGTGGCACTGTGTTCCTGGAAAACTTCTCCAAAAGGTGCAAACCCCTCTGTAAAGGGCACCTTCTGCCAAGTCCCACACATCCTTTTCCACCAGTCCCTCTCCACACTCCAGGTAGGGGCTAAAGACACAGACAAAAATTACAGGGAAGTGAAAAGCAAAAGAGCTAAGGGAATGTTTTTGGCCAAAACTTGTCTCGTTTTTCTAAATAGGGATTGTCTCAAAGGTTAAAGAAAAATGAAAGAATTGACAGTGGAGTGAAAATATCTCACATGCTCTGTAGGAACACGACTTGGGCAAGAGTCAGTTACTAACGTGGCCGGGGTTCATTGTGTTTTAACAACATGACAGGTGCTGCCCTTGTGTTAACATCCACTCACATGCACCTCATCCTCATAGCCACCCTCTGCAGTGCACATCATTTCTGCATTTTGTACAGGTTCAATGGTGTCCTCAGCCCCAAATTCATGTCTCTCTGGAGCCTCAGAATGTGACCTGATTTAGAAATGGGCTCTTTGCAGACGAAGTCAGTTAAGATGAAATCATGCTGGGTTAGGCAGACTCTACATGCAATGACTATATTCTCATAAGAAAGAGAGAGGTGTGAAGACACAAGGGGGCATGCCAGGTGAAGACAGAGGGAGAGATTGGAGTGATGAAGGCCAAGAATCATGAGCAGCTACCAAAAATCGGGAACAGCCAGGGTGGGTGGGTGCTCCCTCGAGTGTCCAGAGGAACCGACCCTGCCCACACCTTGACTCTGGACTTCGGGCCTCCAGCACTCTGGGAGAATCCATTTCTGTTGTCTTAAGAGGACCAGTGCATGGTGCTTTACCCATGGCAGCCCTGGGAAGTTGATGCATCCCGAGGTGGAGGTTCAGAAATGCTGTTGAAAGGAGTCATCTCCTTCCAAGGCTCTCACAGCAGGGGCGGTGCATCCAGAGCCTGCCCAGCACCCCTATTCCATCTCCAGTATCCTCGGGTCAACGGGGTGAGGGGGCTGTGGCCAGTCACTTCCCATTGCTGGGTTCTAGTTCCCTCCTGCAGAAGTCCGGACTTCACACACACACACACACACACACACACACACACACTGAAATTTGGCCTTTCCTGTTTAAACATGGCTCTCTCTCCGCACTGACTTGGGAGTTACTGTCATTTTATGGACTCTGGAAGAGTTAATGAGCAAAAATAAACAGGCTGGATGGCTTCTCATTTCAATGTCTGCACATGGGCACGTTCATGGATGACAAGTTGGAGGGAGTCTGTACTGGGGGAGAAACTTTATACCGCATCGTAATTTCCCTTGATACAAGCTAGGGAGATGCCAGTTAGATTCCCTGGGGTGAATGACTAGGAAATTGCCCCAACTGTCAAGGTTTTCGAGTTTAAAACAATGTGAAATATCTCAAGTGCTTAGAGTATTTAGGTGTCACAATGGAGATGAGATGCTACCAAAATAGGAGAACCGGGGTTTTTATTAAGCAGGAAAAAAAAACACATTCTTTTTCCAAAAGGTGCAATATTTAATTAACTCCATGAAGAAATTAAAAACCCAGCAAAGTACTCATTTTGTTTAGAAATAAAATAAAATCATAAACTTCTTATATGTATTCGCGTTCTCGTTAGCCCTAAGAGATGGCGTGTATACATGTACATGTACAACGAAAAAGGTAAGCCAGAAGAAGAAATCACAAGCCAATGCTTGGGTGTAATATTATCTCGTTATCCATGTTCTTTATATCGGTTGAGTTGTTTTCATTTCTACTACAACCCAGAAAATTAATACCAAAATTGTTCCTTTTGGTTTATTAAAAGCTTTGCTTTTCCAAGTCCCTGTCCAAGAGCATGTGATGAGTTATTACCTTTGCCATAAAAGCGCGTGCCATCGAGGGGAACCCTCGGGGAGCTTCTGACATTTGTTGACTCAGAGGTGTGGGTAGAAAGTGTCTTCCAAGTAGACTTCACTGTATGAAATTTCTCTTGGTAAGAGCCAGAGCAGAAGCCAGAATGATCCAGCGCTGAGTCTCTTCCCCTCAGAGAGGGAGCATCCTGCGATTGTGAGGTCTTGGGCTAAGCTTCCATGCCATCAGTCTTTGCAGATACTTCATTTGGTTCTAGCTCACAAACATGGAACCAACATGTAGAAAGCCAGTGTGTATGTATGGCAGAATCAAGAAGCCAAGGATCTGACTTCTTTTGTGTCTTTGAGTTGGAGCTGTACTCCTCAGAGACCAGTTTATAGGGAACTGTTCCTCTCAGTGTGAGCTGTGCACAGCCTCACAGGAGAAGCCTCTCCTACCCCAGGTTTGGGACTTTGTTGTGAGAGCTCCCTGACTCGTACCAAGGAAGGTCACTCTCCGAAGTGTCCTTCCTCATATTTACAAAAGCATTAATCAGGAGACCCTTTTTAAGCACCTGTTCGTCACCAGGCACTATATTTGAAAATGAGAGTAGAGTGACCAAGACAACTGCACCTCTGTCATCAGGAAGTTTGTGCTTAGCAGAGAACACGATAACAGAGCGTCTCAGATGCTCTGTCCGTCACCTATGGTGGTTTTGGACGGACACTGGAGTGACTGTAAAACAGGTGGCTCTGAGCTGGGGAAACCCCAGACAGCTTCTGGAGGAAGTGTCTTATCCTTCAGGACCCAAAGATTGTTAGGCAAGGAGGCTGCAGGGGTGGTAATGGGAGCAAAAGTATTGCAGAGGAGGTACCAATGCCTGTGAGAAGTTAGTGGCATATTTAGGAAACTAAAAGACATCTAGAGGTGTCTTCTGTCATGGTGTCCTGGATAACAGTCCAGTAATGCTAAAGGGGGAAATGACATAAGTTCCCGGAATCTCTTGGTAATCCCAGAAGGATTCTTCGGGGTTGTTGGTTGTGGCCAGATCTTCTACTGGACACAGCCAGTTCCAGCACAAAAGGGCAATCAGAAGGATGACTCTGAGAGGGTTCTAGAGCAGGGTAAACTGGGAGTCCTTACAGGAGAGTTCAGGAATGTAAGCTGGCCCAAAGAGGGTCAATAGCAGATTGCCACGTAGTGTTTCTACCCAGGATGCTGAAAAGGTCTGGAAACAGTGTGATGGTTACAATGTTCTCAGTGTCACTGAATTGTACACATAAAAAAGGTTCAAATGGCAGAACCCTGCTATAATTTGGCAAACAGCAGGTTGCCAATCTAAAAGCAAAGGTGATTTATTAGTCAGGGCTAGGTGAGATTACGCTGCAGCAGCAAGTCAACCCTCAAATGGAGCGGATGTAACACAAAAGTTTCTTTCTAGTTGAAGCCCAAGTAAGTCTGGGGAGCACTGCCAATGTAGCCATTAAGGAACCCAGGCTGGCAGAGGCCTCTCTACCAACAGCATGTGTGACACGTGGGTCTCCATACCATGCACAAAAAATGGTCTGGGCCCCTGCTGCTTCGGTGATGGGCACCAGCTGTTCGACACTTCAGCCTGAAGCAGGGCTTCCCATTGGCTGGAGCCAGTCCCATGGCAAATGAGCAAGGTGAGGGTACCCACAGACAGTCACCAAGAAGTGACCATCCCTGGGAGACAGTGAAAACTGTGTGGGAAACATGAAGATGGATCCAAAGGGCAGAAAGTCTGAAGGAGACAGGGAATTGCCAAGAGTCTATAATGACGTGATGCAGGACCAAGTAAGACGTGGATGAGGGAAATTGCCCATAGGCTTTGTTTCGGCAGCCATCACCATAGCGTGCAGAGTGTGTTCACCAAATGCTAAGCACTGGGCTTCACATGGTTCCTCTCGTTTCATTTTCATGACAACCCTCTGGACAGGCACAGTTATTATCCCATTTTACAGATGAGAAAACTGAACCCAGAGGATGAAAAAATGAACCCCAGACCCTGCAGTGCCGGGACATGTTGATCCCAGGCAGCCAGTCATTTGTCAGAGACACTAAACTTCACCATTGTTCTTTGGTGATAGCTTCTAGTCAGCTTAGAATCTGGAGGGCTGGAGAATGGAGTTTGGAGGAAATGTGTTGGAAACCTGGGGTTGTTTAGCTAGGTGAGGGAGCAGTCTCTGGCAGGGGTGGGAAGGGAGATGCCAGGTGACTTGTTTCTACCAAATGAGATCACTTCCAGAAACATGGTCAGAAATGAAGACTCTCGGGGATGATATCAGAGCCCAGTTGTAACCAAGGGGCTTCATGAGGCAACTTGCAATGTGTGAACGCAGGACAGCCTCCAGCTCAGAGCCTACTGAAGAGGGGCGAGCGGCTTCAGTCACAGTCCGGATACACATAGAGAGAGCCAGCGCTTCTGCAAGAACGAACTCCATGTCATGCCTCATGTGGTGGAATTTCTGTGAGCTAACAGAGAGAAAATCAGCCACTTTAACTATAAAACCATGAATAAGAGATTAATCCACTTAAAAGTTTTGAGACGCTTTGCTCAGGAGCCAGAGAAGTTGCCCAGAAAAATGAATTAAAGCCATTTCTAAAATATCTGAAAGGGAACGTTTTTGTTGAACCTGAAATTTTCTAGACAAGAGATAATGGAAGCTCATCTAGGGCTGCGGGCTGGGAGGGAATGAGGGCCCCCGTACAAGCAGCATTGCAGAGATGCAGCCCTTCACCTTTGGCAAAGAGAACAAGAGGAATTAAAAAACGCGTGAGGACAGTTTTTTACAGCCAGGGTCAGAGGAAGGGATGGAGACTTCAGAAAGGAAATGTGAAGTCCCCTGTTGGCTACGTTGAGATTGAAGAAAATGTATGAAAAGAATTCAGGTGAGAGCAGACAGCAAGCCGTAGGAAAGTAAAGATCTGAAGTTTGGGGAGAGGTTCAGGACCTTGGGGCTTAAGCCTGAGAAGCTCAAAATGTATCAGTGCCTGTATAAATAGAATTAAAATACTGACATCAGGTGCTGACCAAGAGACGGGACAATGGGGGCTCATGCATTTTGCTGGCAGGAGTGTTTTTTAAATCACTTTGGTATTAAGTGTTTGGTATTATCTATTAAAGCCCAGTTGTTCATCTGTCCTGTGACCCAGCAGTTCAGTCCATTGATGTGTGCACAGGAGAGCTGAATGTTTATATCCAACAAAGACACACACAGAGGTTTTCAGCAATGTTTTCATAATAGATCCACACTGGAAACAGCATGCATGCCTATCCCTGGCAGAGTAGATCAAAACGTTGAGTCTGCAGTGATGAAAAGGAATGAACTGTCACATGCAGCATGGGTGCCACCCCTGGGCTCAATGTCAAGCAGAGGAAGCCGGGTATACAGAGTATATTCGGTGTGACTTCACTTTCATGAAGTTCAAAACTGATTTGCAGTGGTAGAGGTCAGAAGAGTGACTACCTCAGAGGAATAGCAATTAGGAGAGGACCTAAGAGAGCCTCCTGGGAATATGATGCTCTGTATCTTAATCCTGATACACGGCCAGCCCTTTATACCCTGGCTTCCACATCCCCAGATTCAACCAGCCACAGGCACCTGGAGAAAAATTGTGCCTGTACTATTGCCTTAGTTATTTTTCTCTCATCGCTGGGACAAAATACCCAACACTCTGAGTTAAAGGTGAAAGGGCTTATTTAGCTCACAGTTTGTAGAGGTTTCAGTCCATAATGAGCTGGCTCCAAGGCAGAGTGGCATCAGAGGAGAAACAGTTGATGGTGCCCACATGGTAGCAAAAGCGACAAGGGAGAAGAAAGACAAGCTTCCTTCTGTCCCTTATATTGTACCGAGGCTACTGGGATTAGAGGGATGCCAAGCCAGTCAGTGTACTGGTTTAGTAGTCACATACTCTTAATCCCAGCATCACACACTCTAGATTCAGCCACCTCTGAAAAAGCCCCACCTAAGACTGCACGAGGCTTTGAGAGACAACTAGACACAGACCATAATAACAACAGAGGTACAGACTTTTATTCTTGTACACTGTTCTCTAAACAATACCGTATAACCACTATTTACATAGCGTTTGCATTACCTTAGACATTGTGAGTAAGCTAGAGACTATTTAAAGTATAGAGGAGGACATGCATAGATTACATGCAAATACTACGCCATTTGTAAGGGAGGTGATCACCTGCAGGTTCTGTTATTCTTGAGAGGTCGGGGAGCCACTCCCCATAGATACTGGAGGATAACTCTGTACTTCAGTAGGCTGGAGAGTTTGCCCCTGGGAAAGTACTTGCACTGTGCTTAGTCTTGGGGACCTAATACATAATATGCTTAAGCAAAAAATAATGTGAGTCTCGTTATTACTCCAAGTGATATCTACGGGTGGTGTTGCAGCCTGGTTCTCATTCACATACGATTTAGCAGAAACATATGATCTCTCCACTTGATTATCATTATGGTTATGGTTTCTCAGTCTGTACCACACTTGTACGAATGCAGCCCATCAATGTTAGAGCCAGATGGAGGCCTGGCCAGCTTTTCAGAGGGTGCTGAGGTCCTATAGGGACCAACTCGGGACCTGCCCAGCTTAAAGGCATCATCCAAGTCAGAAAAATCTCTCAAAAGCAGAGCCCTGGGCTGTGCCACCAAATGGAGGTTTCCCAGGGAAAACTTCTTAGGTTTCAAAGACCATCTTCCAAACTTTAGTTTTCAAAATGTGCTCCCATAATTTTGCCACATCTAATATCCTCCTCTAACGCTTACTTCAAGTGCTCTTTAAAACATCATCCTTTGTTTTACTTTAGTGAAGCTGTGTGAGTAAGAAATGCCATGTCACCACCAGGCCGCTGTGGATGGAAACTGGCATTTTGCTGTCCAGTATTAAATTTAGATCACTGTATGCACTGACTTGTGTATTGGCTCTCGGTGATTATTTCACAACTTCTTAGGTTCCTTCCAGCCTTAAAGCTTTAAGACTTTATATTACAATCAGTCATCCTGTATGACCCTGAGGTCTTTCAAGAGACCTTTGCTCTTTGAAGTTTAGAAAGAAGCAGCAAAAAGAGAATGGAAAAACTAACAATCTTTAAAAATCCCTGAATTCTTGGGATTTTTGTGCCAGTGTTAGGAGTGACAGCCAGGCAGTCCTCGGCAAGGTCCTTAGCACTGTATCCACACCAACTTAATGCTAACTCCAACAATAACAAGCAGGGTAGACACAGCTTGTCCTGTGGTCTACTGTGAGCATGGGATGACAAGATTGTCTCAGTCCCTCGTGAGGTGTAAAGGTGTGTGAAAGTCTTATAAATATTGATGTGATCACTGGCTGCTGCTGCTGGATATTAGAGAAATCAATCTAAATTGTATATGCAGCAACAGCCACCCACTGAAAAGAACATGAATAATCTGAGACTTGTTTGTTTTTCCATGAAACATGGGCCAGATGAGGGACAGCGCTGGCTCCAGAGTTCCACAGATCCAGTTAGTGCTGGTTCTGCCACTGGCCTTGAGCTGAGTACCCTTGAGAGAGAAGCTCACCCTCTTAGGACTTCAGTATCCTCACCCATACAGTGGGGTCGCTAGTCATGCTCAGTGAGGCTGCTGAAGTTTAAATGAAAGGGCATATTGTGCACTTGGAAAGTGTGGTTATTTTTCAAGTGATCTTCTGAGAACAGGGCACCCCATGTGACTGATGCAGGAAGAGCCCATCAGCCACCAAATTCCTGCACCCGGCTGCTGGGCTCCTCATTTCCGATTACAGTCCGCACACCTGGTCTTCCCTCGCTGCAGTGGACCGGGCTCGGGAGGGGTCCACTCCAGCCTGGGCTTTGATGCCCTAACAAAACCCCCGCAGGCAGGCTTCCTAGTGTTGCCTTGGAGCCATCGTAGTGGATCACGTCAAAGTGCACCCTGCCATTTTTTAAAGGCGTGTATTATTTATTTGTTTGAGTATATACATCCATCTTATGTCAATTCGCGTTATGGACTGTCACAAGTTAAGATGAGTATATGCAATAAAGCATATTGGGCAAGAAAGTTCCACAGCACAATATGCATCTGTGGAGTTTCTAATCTTCATAATTCAGAGGGTGCCAACGAGACCGGGTCTCTGTTATAGGCTTGAAGCGGGTGATATTTCACTTTAAAAAATGTAACCATTTTTGAATTACAGGAGCGCAAAAATGGTCTGTGGCCAATAAATGTCTAGCTGTATATTGTTCCATAAGTGAAATACAAAAGCGCAGGAAGGCAGCTGAGTGCACTGGGTCGTAAACACCTGTGGCATCATCGCTTCTCACCAGCTGCTCGGCAACACTAAGTTCACAGCCCCTGGCCTCTCGCTATGTCCAGGGGCTGACAGATGGTGCCCAGCCGGCCTGGATTCCAGCCTGGGGACCTGCTTTCCTCCAGAGCTCACCACGGAGGCTGTTTGGCCCCATGTGCAGGTCCCAAGACCTCAACCCCAAGGCCTTCGAAAGGGTTTTCCCCAGCACTTCCAAACACAGCCCCAGAACTCCCACCCCCGGCTGTTCTGAGGGAGAGCCCGGCTAGCTGCAAAGTCCCATTGAGACTCGGGCTGCTAGCAGAGCTGCTTCTTCTGCCTGGAACTTCCTGCCTTCCTGTCTTCGCTAAGTGGTATCTGTCCTGGCTGTAATGTCACTCCCCTCCGACCCCCGCACTGCCTGTCGCATCTGCAGGGTGCCCATCATAGTTCCTTCTTCCTGGGGCACCCATCCCAGCCATGTCTAAATTAGTAAGAAGGACCTGATGTGTCTCCCCGTCAGTGTGCCGTGAGCACAGGACTCGTGACTGCCGTGCGCACCCTGCAGCTCCAGCGCCCAGCTCTGTGCCAGCGTGTTCATCAAAGGTGCCCAGTTAGCAGCCTCCAGCTAAGGAGGCAAGGATGGAGGAGCAAGGCTGGCTGTCTTGGCTGAGCTGTCGCACTTTGAACTAGAGGGCTGAATCCTCTCTGTATGCACAAGCTCAGTCCCTGTCCCATATGCCCTGCCCTTTCCACTTTCCTGAGACAGAGGCTCACATCTTACCCAGAATCTACCGGGTGGCCTTCACCCTGCCAAACCATGCTCCCTGCCTCAGTACTGCCTGCCATATATCTGTACTCAGGAAGTCCTTCTCAGCCCCCTGGTCGTGCCTTTATCTGCCCCCGACCCCCGTTATTCAGAGGTGGACTCTCCATGTCAACTGCCCTGCACTTTGGCAGCTGTCCCGGGCTCTCTGCCCCTCAGATTCTCTCTCAGTGGTGTGTCCTTGGGCTCATCCCAGACCCTGCCTGCTTCCGCACCCTGCTGAGTTGCTGCAAGTCCCCACTAGACATTGAAAGAAGGAAACCCCATTCCAAACTCTTACTGTACCATGACGTAAGCCCCTAGAAGTCTCATTTTTCCAGAGGATATGGCAGCTGGAACCTGTGTGAGGGCTCTAGCATGGAGCATTGCTTTCTCTGCCCAAACGCAAGGGGAGAACCTGCTGGGCCACCCAAGGCACCAGGGTAACTGACACCTTCAACCCAAGATCCTCGGCTCATAGCTCCCTCTCACTCACTCTGCAGTCCACCCACAGGAGGAGCATATTGTTTCAGTGGTGTAAAGTAACGAACCAGACACCCAGAGAGTTGACATGTCGCTATATCTGTCACCACCTTACCATCCAATAGATTTGTTTTCACTGAGAAGCTTGTGGATTTGCATTACGCACAGTTAAGAGAATGAATAATGCATTATTAGAAGAATAAATCAGCATATGATATGCACAGGTAATAAATTCATGCCAAGGCCAGTGAAGAGTAGATATTTACTTTGTATTTATACAAAAATAGATTTAAGATGTGACTGCATTGTTATGCATCCTCTATAGTTAAAGAAGCAGAAAGTTCACGCACGACTTCCAGCCAGTGTAGTGAGGGGACTGAAGAGTTATGTGCGATGTCTTAATGTCCCTCCCTAGCTAAGAGGTCTTGGCAAAGCCTGCAGCCCTCAGAATGCCCAGTTGCTTCCTCAAAAGAGGGCTATCGCCTAATGCCCAGAAGCCACGAGGGTCAGACCAGACCAGGAATCACAGAGGGTAAGCTGAGTGGCGGAAGCCCTACCCAGCCGTGAGATGGGCATGCTGCACTCCAGGGACGTCCTCCAGCAGATCCCTGCTGTCACCGCAGGCTGGACACATGGTGTTTGAGGGCCCCGGTTTTCTCCCAAGTGTATAGAAGTTGCTGGCCTGATGCAGACCCAGAGGAATTGGTGGAAAGTTTCTCGGTACAAGAACCTCTCTCAACTTCCTCAGCTCAATGCCAAGGGCAGATGTCAGTTGGTGACTTGGGTCACACTGTCACATTTTTGACCAGTTATGGTGGCTTGGATCATTCTGGAATCTCATTTCAGACAGCTGCCATCAGTTTTCTGGTCACTGCCATTTGTGCAGCACTTTCTGTATCTTGTACCCAGCACTTCATGCACATTAACTTATTTAAGCTTCTGAATGGAACCACAGAATACGCTTTGGTGCCACACTTATGATAAGGATATAAAAACTAGGTCAAAGAGAAACTCTGTAATTTTCTGGAGGACACAGAGGTGAAAAGCAGTGAAGCTGGAATGTGTAACAGGCTTCTTGGTGCCTGAGTCTTTATGTGTACGTGCTGGGTCATACTGATAGGGCCATGATGTTAGCGGGAGAGGGAGTTAGTTCCAAACAGTACCCACTGTCACTGAGCCCTTGTTGATTTAAGAACAGCTCTTCCCCTAAACCTTGCCACTGCAGGCATGGTTCTAATTCTGCATCCACAGCCTCCGAAAGATATGGTGGCCCAATCCCATGGACCCAGGAATATGCAACTTACCAGGGACTTTGCAGATGAGCTAAGAGGCACTTGGCAGGGGTACCGGAGGGTACCAGGTAGACTATGTGGTCATATGAGTCTTTAATATCAAAGAAGCTTCCCTGGGTGGGTCAGAGAGAGGATGTGATGATGGAAGAAGTGAGCAAATCTGAGATCACAGCCTGGAAAGGACTCTGCCACCCTTGCAGGCTTTGTAGATGGAGGATGTGGCCACCAGCCGAAGAATGTGGGCGTCTTTCAGAACTGGGAAGGCAAGAAAATAGATTTTTTCCCTGAGAGCCTCCAGAAAAGAACTCGGTCCTCACAACACTTGGATTTTTTTACTCAGTCCTGAATTTATCTTCTGACCTCCTGTACTATAAAATAACCCAACTATGTCATTTAAACCACTGTGCCTGGTGTGCTTTGTTAGGGTAGCAATACGAAACCAATGCAAGATTCAAGGCAGAACCAGAAGCCCCCATCCTTAAAGCCAGCCAGTCTAGCTGCTCCCTCCCATGGGGAAGGAGGATTGTTAGGGGCAGCATTGTGTTAGGGGTTTTGCTGTTGTTTCATGTAGCTTTGTTTTCCGGAATGGTTTTGTTTTCCCACTGCAGGGATGCCTGCTCTCATGCTGGGGCAAAAATAGTTTTGCAGCCCAGAGGATAAATGTGCTGCTGATACATCAGAAGCAAAGGAATCAGAGTATCTCTCCCACTGCTCCTGTTGGCTGTGACGTAGAGGTGATGGTGATGGTGTAGCTCAGGGGACAGGCAGCCTGGGTCACATCCCAGCCCTGCAGTCCACTTTCTGCATAGCTCTGTCTCAGGGTCTTACCCTCTTCCTCTGCAACCGGGAATAATAGCATCTTGGACCTCCCGGGACAGTGTGAGGATTTGTGAGTAACATACGTGAAGTACTCAGAACTTAGCGCATAAGATGTGCTCAGTGTTATTCTCCACTCGTGCACATGACTCCCACTTACTGCTCTCCTGATACTTCAACCCCAAACCAGAAGCCAGCAGTAGCCAGCACTTGTCTGACATCCTACGATCATAGGTTTTGGCTCATTTCATCATCGCAGCTTCCCTGGGAGGTGGTACTGTTTGATGCCTACCTTGTGGGTCAAGTCGAGAGAGGTCAGGCCATTTGACCAAGGGTGTGGAGTCATCAGATGACAGCGGGGCTGGAACTCAAAGTCAGGAGGTCAGACGAGAGCCAAGATGTTGTTTAAACTCCTCCACTTAGTGTCTCGCCTTCGTCCTTTATCCCAATTGTACAGTGGTGAAATTGTCGCGGCAGTAATGGCCTCACAGAAGGCAGGTAGGTGGGAAGAATAGGAATCCAGAGACGGAAAAAGTAGAAATGAAAAGTTGGAACATTGGTGCTGTTTTTAAACCTCCACCACCCATAGCCCTGGCCAGCCGGCCCTGGGCAGCTTGAGTCTGTGTCTTCATTTGTCACATGGAAATCAGGCCCAAAATCGGTCACCACGAGCACCTGGTGAGCAAATTCTGGAACAACACCTGCCCGGGGCTTGGTGGCCTGCGAACTCCAGCTCCCCCTCCCATCACGGTCACCATTCGGGAGGCAGTGGCATTCACCAAGTTAAATACCTTTGCGATCCCAGGATTCCGCATCAGACTGGAACAGGTCTGTATTTTTTCACTCCTTCCTTAATATTACCATTTAAGTACCAGAAACTACAAACAAATTAGAATCAGAGGAACTCTTACAAATCTTCCCCAGAGAGGGCTGGGAAGGCCAGCGGAGGGTTATCCTGAACCCCGCCCATGTCCCACCACATGCTCCACCCCCATGTAGCTCCAGCCACATATGCAAACCTCCCACAGACCCTTTCACGATCCACCCGTAACTGCGATAGCAAAACACGCTCCGTATTAGTAACAGCTTTATGCAGGCCTTCTCCCTTAACCCTAAATCCTGCCCCCACTGCTATTCCAAAAGGAATACTATAACTGGCTGTTTGCCATCATAAAGACGGAGGAATTTTGGTTAATTACATTTAGAAGGGGGAAAGTATATTGAAAGAGATTTTAAATTGCAGAATTAAAAAAACGTGCAAACGTGAGATTTTTTTCCATTAACATCCTCTCCTTCGGGAGACGTCTCCCTGTGCTGCAGCCGAGCCATCTGCAGGGGTACGTTCCCCTTCTGTAAGCTGTGGGGTGGGGTCTGCACTCGCGTGGCTCACTCTCAGGTGCTGAGAAAGCAGCAGCCCCCAGTTGACTCTTTCAGGGACCCTGATGTGAACCTTCCATCCTCATACCTTGTTTCAAAGGAAATGACTCCTGGAAATAAAAGATCGCCGGTCTCTGGATGTCCCGCCTGGGGCTGAGATATAATCCCAATGAATAGTGTTTAAAACGCAGCCTTGGAAAGGAGTTACTGTTTTCATTTCTGCATAATCCATTTCCGGTTCAACACTAGTGGCAGTCAAGACAGAGCCTGTTCCGTGCAAGTTTCTCCAAGTCTTTTTCTTTATTATTCACTGTGGTTACCAGATCCTGGCTGTGTGACTGTTTAACTATCAGGAGTACCCTTGAGAAAGGTCCCGGGGGTGGTCACGTTTAGTTTAATGGGGTAGTGACATTGAAACTGCTCAGCCACCCTGTCTAATATAGAGGCTGCATTCTAGAGGCCACATGAGAACCTCATCAGGAGATAAGGTGGAGATCGCCCAAGCCCCTCCCTGGGATCCCTCTGCCTATATTTTTGGTTTATGTTTGTTTGTTTGGTTGGTTTGTCGGCTGGTTGGTTTTGCTGTACCAGAAATTAAATCTAGGGCCCTCACACTCAGTGCACCCCCAAGCCCTTTTCTTTTTTGAGACAGGTTCTCAGTAAGTCACTAAGTTGCACAAGCTGGACTCAAACGTGCAGTCCTCCTTCCTCAGCCTCTCAGAGGTCTGGGATCCACTGCCTGTGAACACTGCAGATCCAGGCAGCTCGCTGCTTCAACCCCATGTCATGCATCCCCAGGGTTAGAGTGGTACCTGGTATTCGGGATGGGGAGTTCAGATCTGGAATCAGAAGTCCTTGGATTTGAATCCTAGCACTGCCGTATGCAAACTGGTGACACATACGAAAATTGTTCACAGTCATTGCCTTTTACCCTAGCAATCCTTCTTCTCCAAAGCTCCTCTTAAGAAATTAAAGCCTCAATACCTGGGTACAAGGATGTTGCCCAAGGCACTATTTCTCATAGGTGCAAAACATAAAGGAAAATATTAACTGTCCACCATACTACAGTGCACTACAAGCACTCTATGAATTATCATGTGGCTTATAAAAATAACTGATAAAAATCTGTTATCAGCCTGAGCAATGTGCATGCCATTGTTTTGCAAAGAAAATCATAAAAAGGCCCAGCGTGTGTTTTTATAGAGTTCTGTAAGGGTAGTAAAAGGCATAGACAATGTGCACCACTGTTTTCTTTTAACAGAAATAGAGATTAAGAACAAGGAAAATTACTCATCAAAGAATGTTACAAGTGAAAGCATTGTCTATGAAATGGCCAAGTACAAAGACAGAGATGAAAAGAAATGTCAACAAATTAGCATTGATTTGATCGTGTTATGATAGAACTCTAGCCAGTGCTTTTTGCTCAGATTTCTTATTTAGTATTGTGTATGTGATGAAGTAACATCATTAAAATCATACTTATAAAGAGGTTAGAAAAATACAGTCCTCATTAAGTAGGGAGGAGAGCAAAAGACTAATCGAGAAGGTTGTTTCCAGGCCAAGGATTTAGCTCAGTGGCACTGCACCTGCCTTGTAGGCACAAGGTCCTGAGTTTGATCCCAGTACCAAAAAAAGAAAGTTTCAAAGTGGGTGGGGAGTCTGGTGGCCTTGCTAGAGTGACAGTGCAGAGGCAGGGGCTTCTCTGAACCCCATCCCGCACCCTCCACCATTCCCCAGCTCTGCACACTTGCTCCTGCTGGGATGGCCAAGACATTCATATAGTTTAAATGAGCATTTTGGCGGTGTTCAGCTCCCTGCTGTTCATGTTCATTTTTAAGATGGGAAACACTGTTCCTGCAAGTCTGAGCAACAGGGTGGGAAATCTCAGCACACAGAGTGGCTGTAAAGTCAATCTCTCTGGGCCTCCGTGGCAAGAATTTCACTCAGTTGCCATCAAGCTGACCTTGGGCGGGGATTTACGTTCTTTTCATATTAGACACCATCTTCAGCATGTGGGCAGCATTTCCCGCTGTGTCTGAAGCCAGCGGCCTCTGAACCGGAGCATCAGAATAGTGAGCCCGCTGGAGCTTTGTTTCCTGGCGACACCGTGACTCTCCTGCAGGACCCCAGTTGGCCTGCGTCTTGTTGATGACCAGTCACTAGGGTGTGTTTTACCAATCTGCCTCTCCCTCTACCTAGCACTTTGCCTTTTGCATCAACCTCTCCCGCAGGTGACTTCATGGCAGGTGTTTTTACTCCCCCCGCTATCATCACTGACCCTGCGGGGATGCAGAGTTTGAGCCCTGCAAGAATTCACCTAACTCATTTTCTAGCTGGCCCCTGAGGTCCACAGAGGGGCAGCAACTTTCCCAAACCACTCAGTTGATCATAGCAAAGCTGCAGGAGCCAAAGGGTCTTAAGACTATTCAGCCAGAGTTTACCAGGCCATCCCAGTCGGCCACCTGCCACCTCCATATTACAGTGACATCTGCCGGCAAGCGAACCCCTGGCAGGGAGTAACCCCAGGAAGGTGACAGGCCAAGGCCTGCAGAGCAGAGCTGTGGATCCCTACAGAGCTGTGGATTGAATGCCAGTTCCTTCGTCTCTTAGCCATGTGGCCGTGGCTAGGTTCTGTCACCTCCGTCTCTATGCCTCCCATTCCTGTCCTAGAAAGCGAGGAGACTGAGAGTATTATTCTCAAGGAAGGGCTGAGTGCTGTGGGTTGGGTGAGGTCCTTGGCGTAGCCTGCATCTGGTAAATAGCCACATGTCACCACTGCTGCCACTGAGCAATACATCTGCCTCCATGGTGCCAGACACACAACTTCAGCCCAAGGTGCCCTCTGTGCCTGCCCACATGTAACAGGACCCCTGGCCTCCACCAGTCCTTAAGACCAGTCTGTCTGGCCTTCTAGTCTTAACTTCTCCTGAGGGATTGGCACAGCTTGAGGTGCGCAGTGTGAAAGGAAGATCACGACTCTGGAGGGGACCTGAGAAACACCTCCTAAAGCCGCCGGCATCCTCCTGCCCAGAACCCATGAGTTCTTCGCCTTACATGGCTGAGTTAAGGAGCTGGAGGTGGGGAGAGTGACCTGAAAGTGTCCGGGTTGGCTCTAAACATAACGATGCAAACCAGGTAGAGCTGCTTTGACTGCGAAAGAGGAAGGGGGTGATGCCATGCAGCTGTGAGCCAAGGAATGAGGACAGTCGGAGAAGCGGGGAAAGACAGGCAGCAGATTCTCCTGGCAGAGCTGCTGGAGCATAGCCCTGCCTGCTGCCATCGGAACTTCAGCCCTGAGAACTGAGCGTGAACTTCTGGCCCCAAACCATTAAAGAATTAATCTGTGTTGTTTAGAGCCAGCAAGCATGCATTAATTCACTAGCCATAGAAAACCCATCCGGTGTAGAAGTCACCACTGTGGTGGTGTCACCCCCACCCAGGGTTAGAAGAGGCTCCTTGCACCCTGGAACTCAGCTCTGAAGCATCCGTTACACTGGAGACCTTTGGCCTATCATCCAGCACCTGTAACCAGGGATGTGGTAGCCCCCAGTAAAATATCACTGGATCTGTGAGCATCTGTCTCCTCAGAGGGACACGTCAGGCTTCAGCGCTGTGTCCAGAGCCCCTGGTTCAGCACAGTGCGTGTGCCAGGTTCTCCGTCACAGCTGCTGAACAAATGGCCATTTGCCTCCCCAAATGGACGGCCCGTCCCCCAAGTCAGCACAAGCCAGTGCCAGCTCTGCAACACCCAGTGGGTACTTCATGGTCATCTGAGGACCTTCTGCCTGAATAACGAGGCTGGCCCTGAATGGCGCCAGCACTTTGTAGAAGGAAGTCAGCTGTGTCACAGGCAAGAGCCCATGGCCTCCCTGCATCTGGGCAGCGGCCCCCAGTGTTCCTCACATAGCCCCATGGTGGCACAGGTGCTGCGGAGAAGCTACCCACGGAGGTCTGAATGCAAGGCCTCAGGCACTGCTGAAAGAGCCTGGTTATCACGCTCTTCCTGCTCCTATTAGTGTCTGCCTGAGGTCAGCTCTCATTCAGGGAGAAGAGAGCAGGACCCATGACTCTGCCTTCGGCACTCTTGTGTCAGCCAGCCAGCAGGTGACAGCTGTCAGTGTTGTGACTCAGACAAGGGCAAACCAGGAATCTCCTGTCCATGCGACATTCCACTTTATGTCGGTCTTGACGACATTTAAATGAGCTCCGGAAGCTTGACTCAGTGGGACTCTCAACCCCAGCCCACAGCTGCAGAGAAAGACGGGTACCAGGACAAAGCTGTCCCATGGGCGTTCCCCAAAGGCCAGGTGGCAGGGCTCCCTCCCCTCCCTCTCCCTGGGCTCCCGTGGCGGGTGCTGCAGGAAGCCATGGACAGGAAGTCAGGTGTCTAGGGGCCTCTGTGGTGATTCATGGCATCAAAGGAGACAGCCCAACCTGAGGGGGGCGCACTGCTCACTCATCTGTGGAAGCTTTGAGGTCTTGAGAGTTGTATACAGTGTGAATTTTTTAAAGTAACTGTACTTATTTTCAATTTTTTAAAAATCGAAGAAAAATTGACATTAACATGCCATAAAAATCCATCATTTTAAAGTGAGCGGTTCTGGGACGTGTGTGCCCTGGTAGTGTTGTGCAAACAGCATCTCTGTCTACGTTTTCATCAGCCCCGTGCCCGCTGAGCGCTCACTCCCCAGTCCACCCCAGCCATGTGTCCACTTTCTGTCCCCAAGGATCTGTGTACTCCGGACGTTCGGTGTAACAGAATCTCACAGGACGGGATCCTTCTCAGCTGAGTCCGTGTGAAGAGCACACTGCCTGTGAAGCGAGTCCTGGAATGTGTCAGCACTGCATCCCTCCTGTCTGTGATCGTGTTCCGTCCCACAGGCTGGCCATTCTGTGTCTGTCCTTTCAGCCACTGATGGACACTTGTGCTGTCTCTGCCTTTGGGCTCTCGTGAAAGGTGCTACCAGGAACGTGTAAATGCAAGTGGCTACTTAAGCATGTGTTAACTAACAAGTGGCCACACTCCGGCGTCTCGAAGCCCACAGTTTGTCAATGTGATCAAGCTCACCCCCTCTTCACACAGATTCATGACAGCACACGTGTGAGGAGGTGGGCCAACATGAGGAAGCAGCGACCCAGGTGGAATGCAGACATGATGAAAAGGACTCTGCAGATGGGATTTAGTAAGGACCGTCAGGGTCCCGGGGATGACTAGGACCTGGACAGCATTGGGGTCATGATTCAGTCCACCACATTCACTGAGGCTGAGGGTCACACCGCTCCAGGCAGAGGGCACAGCAGGTACAAAGGCCCTGGGGTGGCAAGACAGCCGGCACATGCAGGAACAAAAGTTACTGGAGAACCCAGGAAAAGGAGTGCTGTCTGATTGGTAGTTTTTAAATTGCTATGGCAACTCTGTAGGTGGGCCAAATAGAGGCATAAAAGTGTATTCTGGGAGGAGTTGGGCAGATGCTGTGAGTGTGGAGTGAGGGCTGGGAAAAGTGGGCAGATAGAAGTGTGCAGGGGTCTGCGGCTTATGACAAACCCACCTTGCTCCTCCCTCCCTCCCTTCCTTCATACGTATGCATTTACTGAGCTCTTAGCCCACAGAAGATGCTATGCGGGCCTCTAGGGTGCCGTGTTGAGCTGGCTGTGTCAGCCCGACAAGTTCTTGAACAGCCAGGCCTCGGTTTCCTGATCTGTAAAATGGGGCTGAGACAGTGTCCTTCTGCTGGGTGCTCTGAGGATTGAGCCAGAGGGTATAGGACAGAGCTTGGCACAGAAGGAGCGTCTGGAGCACCTCTGAGCACAGACACACGGACGCAGAAGCAGCCATGTTGGCTTTGCCCACCTCTTTCCACAGTGGTCCGTGAAAAGGATTCATGGGGGAAATGCCCAGGAAGAGACGGAGTGGCACCATGGCATTTGGCATGATGAATCATTGAGAAATTCATCCCATGAACATCTACTGAGGATGGACAAAGTGCCAAATCTATGCTAATTTCTATGGATAAAAAAATAAGCAAAACTGAGTATGTTTTGTCCTCACAGAGCTGACAGTCTGGTAGAGGAGACCAACACCAGTCAAACAGTGAAGAGTCAGAGATACCATGGGGAGGGGATCTAGGAAGAGGAAATGACCTGGCCAGAGACATCATGGGTGGCCACTTTGAGGAGGGCGCTTGGAGAGTCAAGAGGATAAGTAAGCTGATGCTCTCTGAGCAGGAAGGGAGAAAGTGTGGGATGGGGAGAGAGGAGCACAAGCAAAGGGCCTGTGGCCAGTGTAAACACCATGAGTAGACAGGCTGGGGTGAGGCCCCTGAGAAAGAGCACTGAGGCCACAAAGCCTAAAGCACTTAAGGCTGGAGAGCTGGGCAGGGCTGAGCCTCACTGATTTTGTCCTTGTCCTGATGGAAATGGATGAAGTGTTTTGAGTGATAGGAAGACACATCTCAGATGCCTTTCGGAGTGGTCATGCTGGTTTGAGAGTTCAGGAGAGATGAAGAGAAGAAAACCAGCAGCTAGGAGTCTCTTACCTTGGTCCACACAGAGATGACAGAAACCAGCACTAAACTGATGGCGGAGACAGAGAAGAGGGCAACTTTAGGGCTGTGTAGGAGAGAAAAGTCACCAGCACCTGCCATGGGCTGAATATGACCAGGACAGGTGGCCGGGACACCCCCAGCATTGACTGGGGTGTAGTCTGCATTTGTGAGGGGAGTGGGGAGTGAAGGTCACTCATGTCCGAAGGTGCTTGACCTTTGCAGCAAAGCAGAAGGTGGCTCCTTTGCTGAGACAGAGGGTAGTGAGAGAAAAGGTGGCGTTTTCAGGGTGTACAGACATGTGAATGGCAGCTCTGAGGTTTTAAGTAACAGAAATGACTTGCAGATGTGATGACTCCTTTGAAATCAAAGTGAAATATGTGGAAACCACAGCTGTGGCACCAACATTTCATCTGGTTTGTCTAACAGGCCTGCAGGACACTGTGTCTGCAGAGCAGGCCCTTGGTGTTCGTTGAGCAAGTAGAGGAAAGCAAATAGCAATGTTGCATGAGCTTCCCAAACCAACCGAGACTGTAAATTTGTGCATCTACTCAAGGCCACTTGCCCACTCCCTCTCCTCTAGTAGCAGTCCCTGGGCAGAACTTTACAGGCCACACTAAAAGGTGACACGCACTTCATTTGACTTGAATAATTACTGTGAATTTTTCCATTATCAGTGAGACTGGAATTTTAAAGTGTTAGAAACCAAACTGGGTAGACACAGAGTTACTTAATTCTTGGGTATTAGGGTAGGAGGATGAGAGAAGAGGAACAGGAAACAGTCACCCACGCTCTGGCTGAGCAGAACAAGGCTTCAGGTCTGCAGGACTTCCTAGGACCTTTATTATTCTAAAGTAAAAGCTCATAGACAGGATTAACATTCAGGGGAAACAAAGACTCCCAAAGAATGGCTACATATGATTCTTACCTAAAACACGGGCATTAGTAGACTATTGGCTACAGTAGATAGATTACTTTGAATTTCACAATATCGCATTTTAGCCTCTTGAAAGGAATTATACTCCAGAATTAAATCTTTGGAATATCTGATCAGGCCATTAAACTAGTCTTCCCATGCTTTCCGCCATATTTCTATATATACCGTAACGATAGTCAAGAGTATGCCTATTTCTCTATTGCCTGCCCAGGAATTTAATTTTGTTGTCTAAATGGGGGAAGTCTGTTTTCTCTCCCAGTTATGGCCCAAATAATAAATGTTGATTTTACTGTGCTATAAAAATATGTCCTCTATAAATTGCTTTGCTTGTCATTAAGATGTTTCCTAAACAAGTTGAATATGCACTATGTTTTTGTCACACACTTGCAGCAATCTTAAATTACCTGCTGTGTCTATACATATTCAGAAGGCCATAATGGGACTGTGCCAAGTGGCTGGGGAGAAAACCATTTATAAAGATTAGCAGGGGATGTGGGAGGCTCTGGCTGGTATTGCTTGGGTTGTGCACAAACGCACTGGTTTCCAGGTATCTTTAGGTTATTTCTCTTGAGATTTATTCTGGTTCCCACAGTTCCCTAGGCACCTGTCTTAGCATCACCGGAAGCAGTTACACTCCATTCAATTCCAAAGATGATCAATCAGAGTCTGGGGACTGAAACGGCCAGTGAAAACAGAGTGACAATCTGTTGGTCTCATGGAGGGGAAAAGGCTGTCTCAGTGGCAAGGACTTTAGTGAGTTTTCATCCAAGCAATCAAATCCAAATTTAAACTCCAAATATAGAGTGAAACTTCAGGGGATGCTTCAAGTGGGCAGGATGGGAGATGTGCGGAGCCCCAGAGGAAAAGCGTGTGTGGGTGCCCACTCCGTGCTCTCCTGCCATCACTGTCATTGCTGGTGGGTCACGGGCACAGAGGCACGGCGATCGCATCTGCAGACGAGGCCAGGTCAGAAGGGACACCCATCCAGTTAGAATACTGATCTGTCTCGAAGACGTGTTGAACTAGGATGATCCAAGGGCGAGTGTGTATCCAGCTTAGCGACCTAGAAACAAGACTCAGGGTTAAAAAGATTATAAAATTTGGTGGAAAATGATGTCACACGATGACTATTACCCATCCCAATGTCATAGCTACTCACTTGTCAACAAACAGGGCACTCCCTGGTACCCACAGCAACAGTGGTATGATTCTGAAGACTTGGCAGAACTCTTACTGTCCCAAGACATATTATAAACCTTCAAGGGAACTGTTTGATCTACAGAGTACCTCCCAAACTTTATTTTCAAGGAAAAACCCTAATATCCTGGGATCCTTACAACACAATTGGGGAACTGCTCATCCAGAAGAAAGCAAAAGGACTGAGGAAATTTGCAGAAGGAGAATGGGGAGGAAGAGGAGAAATGCGCCTGGAGAAGGCACAAAGCAAGCATGCGAGCCTTTCTTTAAAGTGTCATTAATGTTAATTACATCATCCGATCTGCTGTTTTCAGAGCGTTTTCTGCATGTCTGTCACTCATTTAAGCCTTGCAAGGGCTCCACAGGGAAGGGTCCTGTGATTATTCCCACTTTATAGGTGATGAAGCGGCAGCACAGACAGGCACAGTAGCATGCAGAGATCGCATTTGTTCTTTCTGTGTGGACCCCGGGGGGCGGCTCAGAGGGAGAGGTCTCAGCTAGCTTCTGCAGGCGAGCTGTGGCAGTCCGAAACAAGGCTTTGTGTGTGTCTGAATGCCACAGAGAACTTGTGCACAACTCCGGCACCCTCCTTGCAACTCCCTGACTCTCCATCCACGATTCGTCTCTCTGTAGAGCTCATTCTTTGACTTACCATGCAATTCTCCCAGCTCTGACTGGCTCTGATAATTTAAGTTACCCTGGATATGGTCTATTTAAAATATGGAGCCTATTGCAAAGATGCACTGAAACTTCCTCAGCATCATCCTGATGTCCCTGGAGAAGTCTTTAGTCTCTCCCTCTCCGTCATGGGCTCTGAGCCCAGCTGTCACTCGGCCTCGGGCCTGTGTCAGTGCTGACCAAGGAGAAGGGCATCAGATGCAGATACAGCTCGCCCAGCTGCCTGCACGGGAAGGTGCCAGCACCCTTCCTGAGAGACGCTTTGATGTGCCACACTAAAGAAGTATTGAGGAGCAGGGTGAGAGCTCGCAGTCATCCTCATGAGGAAAGCAGCAACTGGAGAAGCCATGAGACTTGGTTGAGTCTGTGATCTTTTCCCAAATGTCCACTGACCACCCCTGGCACACTTCCCCCTCTCACCAGTGCCTGCCTTCTTCCACCTGACCAACCTGCTCATCCTTTTAGACATGTGGTGGAGATATCGGATCCCCCAAACCCTGATTCACTTTTCCTCTTGGCCATAGAGTTAGACCCTGTGCTCCTCACAGTGAGAACCGTGCCGCACAGGCAGTAGGATGAGAGAGAATTCATTCGACCAGCTCAGTGTCCTCAGCCTCTTTCCCCACCCACCAACTGCACTGAGGATGTCAGGGACCTAGAGGAAGACACAACCCAAGGACGAGGGACCTGCATCCCAGGGTCCCCCCAGACAGGGAGCACATGGGAGGAAACTGACATTTATTTGCTAAGCTGTTGAGAAGTGGCGATTTGTCTGAGCAGCAGTAGGCATTGCTTTGCTTGACTAAGACTGTTCCAGCACACTAGGCTTCTTTGCAGCTAGTAAGTCCCACTCCTACAGGGGCAGCTGGTGACAGCTTCCACCGTGGCCCTAGAATGCAGGGCACAAACAGCAGTGGCTGTGCCTTTCTTATCTGTCGTTCAACCCACTCCCTAGCAAGCCTCTGAATCTGGAAGGCAGCCAATCTACATCCACTATTACTATAATCAGCCTTGGAGCTGTTTCATCTGACCCTGGGTCCTTATCTAACTGAGGTCAGCAGCTTGCTAGAAATGCAGAGTCTCAGGCCAGGCACTAGCTGTATTGAGTCAGAATCTGCATTTCCACAAGACTTGCGAAAGACACCACAGCTGATGAATTGCACAGACAAATATTTGAAGACCTCACTCTAGACCACTGTCCTCAGCCTGGGGTGCACCTTGGAGTCACCCTAGCAGAACCCCTACTAGTGTCTCTGAGAGCCTGACTTATCAGGCTGCTGGCTTCCCAGGTGGCTTTAGGGTACATACTCCAGGGTGCCTCGGAGTCCCCAGGAGGCATCCTTCATTAAACACAGACTGCCAGGTGCCTTCGCCATGGTGCCTGATTCAGCAGGACTAGAGCAGAAACCAAGAGTTCCCAGGCACTGCTGTCCTAGGGCAGCCGTGACAAAGCACCACGCACAGGACAGATGCAGGTGACAGAAAGGCGTTCTCTGGGGTTCTGAGGCCAGGAGTCTGAGAGTGAGGCGTCAGCGGGGCTGTGCTCACTGAGCCTCTAAGGCAGAACCCTTCCTTGCTCCTCCCTACTTCCCACTATCTTCATGTTCTTTGGCTTCACCCTGGCTCTTGTGGTGTTCTCCCTGCACGTCTCCACATCTGTGAATGTCGGTCTCCATGTCCCGTCTCCCCCTCTTACCAGGACGCCAGTCATCCGGAGTAGGGTCCACCCTGATGGATTCATTCTGTCGTGTTCACCTCTGTAAAGACCCGTTTCCGAATAAGGTCGGTTCTGAGATACAGTCAGCCAAGGCCTCGACAAAGCCTTCTGGGGCGGCGTTCAACCCAGTCTCTCAGGGATGCCAAGGCTGCTGGCCCATGGGCCCACTTTGAGGACCACTGCTTTACTGCAAGCTGCAGGAGTACAGGGGCAATATCCATTCCTTTCAGCACCTTCCATCCATGGTCTAGGGTAAGGCTGAGCACAGATATGGCTTTCGATGCCTGTACGGTGAGTGAATTCATATTCCTTCCACACAGAAGTTTGGCCTCTGTGAAAGAGTTCAGTCTTTTCTCGATGCTGTCAAAGACTTACTAAGTGACATTTCATATAGCAGGTACTCCATAAATGTTAGGTGACTGAACAGAGCTGTCACTCCTCATTAAAATTTTCAAGAAGAAGCTTCCTGGCTCCCCGTGCTTTTACACTACCTTATGGAGCCTAATGTCAGGATGCTTATTAAATGACATGGCTCCTTTAATGGGAAATTAACAATCTAAAAAACACCAAGGATTCAGTAGCAAGAGCTAAATGGCCGTGGTAATTTGTGATTGCCCTGCCTCGTTTCCCTATACGCATCCATCTCTATTCAGTGAGGGCCTCAGACTTTTCAGGGAGGGCAATCTCTCGCTTTGAATCCCAGCAACCTCCAGCCTGGTCTTCTGTTTCATGAATCACTGTCATATTTCACCCAAGTCAGTGGTTCTCAGCGGGGGTGCCTGTGCTCCCAGAGGAATAATTTGGCAGTGTCTGGAGACACTGCTGGCTGTCACAGCTGGAGCTAGGAGGCGGGAGCACTGCGGGCATCTAGTGGGTCATGGGCAGGGACACTACTGGCGTCATGGGCAGTGCACAGGTGGGGCCCCCACCGCAGAGTCACCAGCCCCCAATTCCAGTAACACCAAGGGCAAGAACCCCTGATCTAAACAGAGGTAGAGTGGCCATGAAGTTGCCGCAGTAGGCGAGAGTGTGACTTCTTGCCGCTCCATTGTTAGCATCTATGTGACTGGCAGCAGAAGCACCCAGAAGAACTTGGCTGTGTGATTCCCTGTCTAGATCTTCAGAGCCATAAGCAGTAGGTTACACCCAAGAACTTCCCGTCCCTACTGTGGCCTGGAACATGAATGGCATCCCATGTCACAGGTGTAGAGCTATGGGCAGGACCCTTACACGTCCTCTCTCTAAGTGCTAGATAAGGCCTCAACTCATGGTACACCAGGGGGCTGTGATCACGATGCCCGCATCACAGACAAGGCCAGCACTGAGGCCGTCGCTGTCCCAGTGTCACACAGAGGTGAGAGTATCTACAGAACCTCTGAATCTCTCCTTTCAATTCTTGTCATATTCTGGTTTGAACTTGGGTTCAAATCCCTGCTCTCCTCTTACTAACGACATGGTCTGGGGCAATGGAGTCAGGCCCTTCACCATCTTTGTTTCTTCTTCTGCAGATGAGGGTCTAGAACAGCACCTTTCGTGGTGGCTGGCCACAGTATACCTTCCATAAATGTTCATCTTTCCCCTGTCACCAGCCCTCATGCTCCCAGATACTAAGAAAGAGTAATTACCGAGTATGGTATGTTATTATCTTAGCTGATGTGATTTCGCTGAAACTAACTAGAATATTCCATTTACTGGAAACATACTTAATGATGAAGCTTTTATTCCACTCACCTCCTTCAGGGAGTACTTAAAAATAACTCACACATGCACCATTAGACACCCATGTTCCTTATCCAGTGGGGACTTAATTAGTCTTTCAGCAGCTTCACCCCTCTCAGAAGCTGTTCAGTGCTAAATCCCACCTGACCTCGGTGGGAAGATGGGGAAACCTTGCATGCACAGTTCAGCCACTCGGTGACTAAGGAGACCTTACCCTGAGTTGGAGATTCTTAAAATTTTTTTATGACAATGAAGAAGAAAAAAAATATTTTTGCAGCTGTGCTAAATTAGATACTTACAAATTATGTTCCTCTCCCCAGGGAAAGATACATTAACTTCCACCATAGCCCTCTTCCTGCTGGTGGGCCCGGGAGGACCTGTGGATTAGGGAACCTTCTTACCCTTAGGGAAGTCTCACTGTTTGTGCCTGGAGAGGACAAGTCTACTCCCTGGTTGTGACCTTCGAGCTGGTCCAGAGCAGGTCCCAGCCTCCACTCTGTCGCTCTTCCTGTTTGGTTGTAGCCTTTGTTAGGAAAGCAGAGTAGGAAAGGAACGATTGGTAGGTTAGCTCTCCCCCAGCAGGCTGACTACAGGGCTCTCCTGCCAGCCTTTAGTCTCTATCTGGAGCCCCTTGCTCTCCTCCCCCAAGATATCTATATTTTACAAATACTTTCACCACATGCCTCCCTCCATATCCACCCAAGCTTTGTCTTTGTACAGGACAACTCCAGTTCCTATTGCAAGGCCCAGTGCAAACATGGCCTCCTTTCTGCAGGATTCTTGCACCTCCCCAGGGGGACCTAATAACACCCTTTCTCTGACCATGGTCCTGCATTTGTTCATTGCCTACACCCTGAAGCTGCTGCTCGAAGCCCTGGGACACAGAAATGAGCATGGGAGTGGAGCTTACATCCTAGCTGGGGAAACAATGCAAAATAAATGTAAACTAACACCTAAGTCCACAGAGTGGCAGGCACTCTGGGGAAGACAGCAGGAGCCGTGAGCAGAGGTGCTAACTGAGGTGGTCAGAAACACGCTGACCAGAGGCAGGTGTCCTTACCCAAGAAGCTGCTTGGCGCCTCCCTGTGGGCCTTTAGGCAGCTCCTCCTTCTCAGAAGAGGCTGTGGACACCTTGAGGGCAGCGCTCTTGCTTTTTAAACTTGGTATCTCCAGATGTTTGGTGTCCCCGGCACCCTGCACAGAATCCGTGTGCAGCAAGCAGCCCAGGTGCCTCGGCGTATTTTAGCTGAAACCTTTATTTTCAGTGGTACTGGCTATTCACCTATTGGACACGCTGCTGGTTTAGTTTGGATTTTTCCTAAATCGAATGAGAAAGCAACTGTCCCTTATTTCTCTTGATTCAAGACAAGCTAGAAACACATACTTGGAAATCCATTTAGGAAATGCAGTAAAGATGCCAAAGACATCCTGGAATCAGTGTCGCTCCTACTTAGTGGAGCCTGGGTTGAGGTGATGTTCTCTGCCATGTCTCCTGATCTTTGCTCAGTGAAATGCAACTCAGTTAGGTGCGGAGAGACACAGCATGAGGAGGGAAGGGTGTGTGAGCATGCAGAACACAGAGCCCTCTGTACATTAGCGACACCCTTCCTCGGCGGGGATTGGGCTGTTGTCACAGGGTTGATGCCCCGTGAGGTGTCTGTCTTCTCTGAAATACCCATGGTGCCAGTCTGCGTCTGACTCGTGACAGGTGCTCGGGAAAGACTAGAGAAATTAAGAAAGGAATCAATGAAGGCAGGAAAAAGCGAGAATGGAAGAAGAGACCCCACCCTGGTTCTAAAAAGCCATGGCTTCAGGTCCAAGGGCTATGGATGACTTGAATTTTAGTCTAGCAGGCCACCTCTGCATGCTCCACCTCCCCACCAGAGGTCCAGGGTCAAGTAGTGTGCTGGGTGACAGTGCATACAACCTCTCTAATCCCTGCAACTCGCGGAGCTGAGAGGCCAGCGGGGCAGGCTGCGTGATCTGGTTGGCACACATCAACAGCAATGACGGACTGCGGTGATGGCTAAGAAGAAAGGGCACTGGGCAGTGGGAGCTTGGGCTCTGGCCAAGGATCTTGAGTCATCCCCCACGAGGCCCAGGAGTGTGGGGGTTTAGGAGGGAGCGTGGAGCTTGGGAGGATGGCCGTAGGGGGACAAGTGGACACAGCGGGTCAGTCCGGGCCCTTCTTATCTCTGGTAGGAATCTGCATGTATACTTTTGGGTAAAGGAAAGTTTTGAAGGAGTTTTGGTGGGGAGGTGATCTATGCAGAGTTGATGCTGTAGTCAGCGACTGTCAAGAATGGATGGGAGCAAGCAGAGTGGGGTGGAAAGGTGGGCTGGAGCGGGGTTCTGTGAGTCAGAATGGTCACCAACTCCGGCACTGATGGCCGGTGAGGGGGGTGAGAGGGCAGAGCTAGCAGCCTTAGACTCAGCAGGCCTCCGTGCTGGTTTACTGTAGGCCAGTGGTCCTAAACAGGACAGTTGTGTCCCCAAGAGACATCTGGAAATGCATAGGGTTCCGGTCTCAACTGAGGGGGAAGTTGAGGACCCCAGAGATGCTGCTGGCATCTGATGGTAGAGAACAGGGCTGCTGCCGCTCTCCCAATAGCACTGACTTCCCTGGCCCTACATGGCAGCAGTGCCAAGGCTGAGAACTCGGCTCTAAAGGGAGAAGGCCAGAGATACCTGTTACGGAAGGAATTGGTAAATGACCCACAGAGACGCGAGGAGAGGGTAAATAAAAAAGTTTACTTTGCTCGCAAAGGACTGATCCACACCAAAAGCTGTGCCAAGGGACCGACCCCTACTGGGTCACAGTTTCTTCTTTTATAGGGTTTTACAGCCATGATCTCATTCCGGTAGTTACATTTCATTTCCTCGGTTCACATTACTGATATACAAATCACAGTCACAAGACAGTTAACTTTAACCCAGATGTAGCAACTCTTTGCAGTTAGGGATTTTACCTTTAAGATTCATCTTGCTATCTATCCTCGCCCACAGGAAGGAGGTGTTCAGGGTCAGGAAAGCAACGTTAAACAATGGTTCTTTTCATCTTGACACTTTTACAATCATGTGATTCACAAAACTTCGAGCACAGGGTCTTGATTGCCCTGTTATTTCAGGATGAGGCCAGATGTCCCATTCTATGATTAATGCCTCCAGTGTCTGTTAATTTTGAACTAAACAAATCAGATTCCAATGAGAGAAAGCAGAAGTTATTCTATATTTTTCCAATATGTTGTAGGTTTTTAGACTATTTGCAGAAGTTCTTTCTATCATTACTGAGTCAGGAAAGTCAGTTGTCTTTGCTCACAGGGTGACACACAAGCTTTTCTCGAGATCTTGGAACCCAGAATACCAGTTCTCTTTAGGAGAACGTGGGAGGGCCAAGGGCCATGGGCTGGGTTTCCAGGGCTTTGGAGACATGAGTGTGAGAAGCTGCCTTATTTCCTTCCCGTACCTTCACAAGTCCCAGGAAGACAGCCTTCTCTTTGCTAACACAGTTTCCAGCCACCTACTCTGGATTCTCACCTTGCTACCTCCACCTTCCAGAATCCCACCTACCCACCCTTCTTCCTGCCCTTGAAGAGAAATATTAGGCCCTTTTCACCAGAAGGATTTTTGCATCCAAATAAACAAAGCTAACAAAAGGCTCAGTAGCACTTTCCCTGGAGCATTATTAAATATTGTCTTTACCTCCTCCTGGGTCATTTTCTCCTTAAGAACACAGAGGAAGAAGCATGAGTTGCCCCTCGCTGTCTGCATAATTTCCTTCCCTGCCTGGCTATGTGCTGTCAGCGTTCCAGCCATCAAGAGCAGCCTGAAAGCTCAGAGTGGCCTGTAAAAGCCAAGCGTACCCTCAGTTCACCTGTCACTAACCGCGTCTCTCCTGCCACCAGCTGCCCTGAGACCTTGGGTCCGCCTGGGGGAGCCCAGAAGCACACCGGTGATTGGTCCCCAGAAACACCTCATCTCAGTCATCTGTCTTCACCCCATCTCTCTCCTTTCCTTTGTGCATAGCACCTATTTGGAAATCAAATATCAGCTCAACAGGAAAAAAAGTTCAGAGGAAAGAACAAGTCCACTGTTCTGTGTGCCAGCTGAACGGCCTGTGTGGAGGGCACAGGAGCGGAGTAACGTGAGCCCCGGGGGCCCTCGCCAGAGGCAGACCACCCGCCATGTGCTCCACCAGCTTGCATGCTCCCGGGTCCCCTCCGGGTCCCCACTCTGGCTGGTGAGTTACCCAGCTCGCAGCCACTGCCCACACCCAAGCACCGTGACTGCTGCTCGACTTCTCACGTCGTTTTTGTCCACCCTCCAAACAACCACGACAAGCCCCAGAAGCTCTGCACAGCGTGAAGGACCGAGTTAATGAAAAGGCTACCCCGCTGAATTTCCAAGAAGAAGGCAGAGCAGAGGCTTGTCAGCTAAAGAAAGAGGCCTTCTCTGCCACCCTTCAGGGGAGCGGAGCGGGAGAACAGAGCTTGTGATGGTAGTGGAGGCATGTGGGAGTGTCGGTGGCACCTGGGGAGAGAGAGGCTCCGCCAGGGGAAGAGTGCCACGTTGGTTTTAGCTGTGTGTTTGTCACTCTTTCCTGCCAGCCTTGCTGACGGGATTCAGACTGTCCACACCCAAAGGAGCCGGGATTTGCCCTGCTTGGCCAACTAAGTAGAAAATACTAATGAGCACGAGCTGCCCGGGTGGGCAGTGCCCTTGCTGTGCTGCCTCCTGAGGACCCAGCCCCAGGCCCAGAACGGACACAATCTCCCGGGAGGCGTGTTCGGCCCAGTGGCTGGATTTGTCCGCTTCAGTGCCCAGAGCTTGGTGCCCCACGTGTCTGATAAACAGAAGCACCTGTCACATGTCCTGGTCATCTGTCCACAGGAGCTCAGAGCCAGGCGAAGTAGGAACAGCATGGGCCCTAGAGAAGCCCCTGGCAACTCAGGGTGCTGGTGTAAGTTGCCAGCACCTTTGGCAAAGCCTCGGAGCGCCTGCTTCGATGTCTTTATGTTGGGAGGAGTGACAGGGTTTCCACACAGAAATACGCAGCGCGGAGCCATGGGTGACATTTAGCTACCAAACGGTGCCGACAGCAGTGCCTCAGTGACAGGCTGACAGGAAGTCACTTGCCAAGCCACTGGTCAGATGGCAAATCCTGCTGCTTCTGGAGGGCCTGGCCTGCTTGTGTGAGCTGGTGAGGGGAAAGCGTCCCGGGACCCGAGCTGAGGGCTCCTAGGAGAGGGAGAGAGGTCAGCTCTTCGCGTGGAGGAAACAGGACAGTGTTCCCTGCGACAAGGACCGCGCCTCGTGTCTGAGTGGCATAGCGCGTGCCCGTTAAATAGGTGAAGTAGCGTGGGAATTGGAGGCCACCTTCCTTCGTCTGTTGCTTCCAAGCTTGCCTGTTTTCTGGGCTGACAAAGCTAACCTCCCAAGCTGGGAAGCTCTGAGTGGCCTTGAATGTGTCTCACTCCCTCTGCCCTACCAAGTCCCACGTGCTCTGTCCAGAAGCCCGTCTCCAGGTTCCCCACCGGCTCCCTCCAGAACCCGCCAGCACTCCCAGGCCTCCCTGGCGAAGGGCTCACTCCAGTCTGTGCTGTGTGCCCCTTACTTCTTTCAGCGTGTGAATTCCAGCACGTTACAGCCCTGCTTTAAAACAACCAGACTAAGCAGAAGTTCTGGCCCCGAGATCGTGACTAAGCTTTCCCAAGCCCCTCCTCTCTACCTTCCCACCCCATTTCTGTGCACGCTGAGTGCTGCGTCCTGTGGGGTTCTCCTGGCTCCACCTGTCCACCCTGCGTCTTCGCGTGTTTGAGTCTTTGTTCACCTACTCACTAGCCTGGATTTCCACCCTTCTCTTCTCTACCTAGATAAACACTCCCATCACTTAAGGCATAGCATTTGGAACTATTCTCTGACTCCTGTGCTCCTTTGGAAATATCAGATCATCCCCCTTTCCTCTCTTGCGATTTTTCATGCTCTATGATTATCAATTTACATACTCATCTATATTAGTTCGTTTTCTACTCCTATAACAAAATACCCAAGGCTAAGTACTTTATTAAGAAAAGAGGTTTATTTAATTCACAGTACTGGGGGCTAAAAGCCCAAGATTGGGGGGTTCATGTGTTCTGTTTCTAATCAGGCTCCCCTCAGCTGGGCCGCAACATGATGGAGAAGTGGAAAGGGAAACAACTGTGTACAGGAAGAGCCAAGCATGTGAAGTGGGCTCTCTACAACTATGTGTTCTCCTGAGAATCAACTGATAACCTGAAAGAACTATATCAACCTTTTCCTAGTGCAGCTCTCTCGGTGGCCGATCTCCTAAGATAATAAAATTCCACCCTTCAACATCACGGTGCTGGAGAACAAGTTTCCAACTCCTGCTACTTCAGGGGATACATTCAAGGCATCTCCAAAGCAAAGCTGGCCTAGGAGATCCTCGGGTTAGGGGCCATAGCATTTTATCACTGTTCCTTAACAGAGGCCAATGTAGTTTCTGCAGCAGAGTTACTTACTCGATTATCTGCATGTATTAGTTGGTTAGGTATGTGGGTGAGTGGAGGAGTAGGTGGATAAGTGGGTGGATGGGTAGATAAATAGATGGATAGGTGGATTGGTGAGTGGGCTGACAAAGGAACTGATTCGATGTAGGACAAAATGAGTGGAAACTGTAGTTGGGTGGACAATAAGTTAATTTTAGGAAAATGTAAAATAACCTGACAATCCCCACATCCCCTACCTTGGGACACTTTCCGGGAAGGGCTGAGTGTCCTCTTAATCTATTTGCCATTTGAACAGGGAATTCTGGGACTCCAGGTACAGATGTCATCCAGAAGGCAGCCTGTGGGACCTGGCTGGGCACATTCCCTTGGCCTCAGGCCCTCCTTGTGCCAGGGAGAAGAAAACGATTTGAGGGAGTCATGGTGGGGCCCTTTGAGCAGTGGCCCCGGGTCGAGGTCCCTGGTTGCTCATATAAAGTCATTACCACACTCTGAAAGGCTGAAGACACACCTATGTCGATGTATGAGTCAGTCACTGACTCCTGTAGGGCTCAGCTCCAATGAAGCATGTACTAATTGCTTGGTGCTCTCACGATAAATCCTTTCTCTACACCTCACGCTGGCACAGCCCTCCTTTTCCAAGTGAGACTCTAACTAACAGGGGAAATGCAAAATGTTGGTACTGCAGAGTGTGGAGACAGAAGAGATTCACACTGAAAGTGCAAATTACTTTTTTTTTGCAGTGAGTGGGAAGTCACATTACTCTAAGAAGCTGCCCAATTATCTGTAATTATAGCCCAAAACAGTCAAGCTAGTTTGCTAGCGGATTGAGGAATTGTGTGTTAGAGGAATTTGTCACGAGAGAAAGAGTAATGAAACGTGGCTGGAGAGATGACTGTATCTTGGCAAAGATGGTGCCCACGTGGGCTCGTGGGCAGCCTGTGATCACGAGGAAACTCGCTTGCCCAGGAGGCATTTGTTACAGCAACTCTTCGGGGTGGTGTTTTACAGTGCTCAGTGGAACTTTCCATGAGAGCCCTGAGCTATCCTAATATATGAATAGTTAAAGTTATCTGATGGCCTCTGACATCCACACCGAAATAAGCTGTTTATATGGGTAAGGTTCTCTACTGAAATAAATGAAAATAGTTCCATTATCGAAAAGGGAGTACAAAAGTTATAAAGAAAAATAACGTATTTGTAACTCTGTCATCCATTGAAAATGATTGATAAGAAGTTTATCTTTTGCTGATTCTATTCTACGCATATATTTTCCTTTAAAATTGGAACTTTAATACACACACCATTGCCCAGTTATATTCTCGCACTTAAGTGGCACAAGCATTTCCTCCTGCTCATTGGGCGTCAAAGTGGTGATTTTTAGTGCCAACATTACATTTGCCATTTTGATATACTTCCCTTTACTTAACCTGCCCCATTTACTTAACCTCCAATATTGTAGACAATTTTTCTTCTTCTCTTTTTCTAACCTCGCTTTGTTTCTGCATATTGTGAACAGGCCCTCTACTGAGCACCCTTGTACAAATGTCTTTGCGCATAGCTCTGCCTGTTTTCTTAATGCAGGCCCACAGGTGCAATCAGAGATCAGAGGCTGTGATCATTTTAAGAGATTACGGGTTTGGATCTCACTGCAGCAGGGCCCCTCCTGCCTGCAAGTGCTGACGCCTCAATCTTTCTAAACCTGGTTTAGAAATAAAGGTAAAATCCTCTTGGGAAGAAAAGAAAGAGCAAACATTTAAAAATAAATAAATAAAGGGAAGAGAGCCAGACCTTAAACTCAGCCTGAGAATCGTGGACTCCCTGGAGACATGCAGACTTACTGGTAGGGGACAGCCAGCCAAACAGCAGTGACACGGAGAAGAGGGGAGTGGAAACATTTTAGTGGAGGCACTGGATGGAGGTGTAATGTGTTGGGGACAGAAGAAGGCAGGAAATAGAGAAGAAAATGTCAGACAAGCTCTGAAGAAAGGGCCCCCCGGGCACGAAGGTGGGCCCTGCAGGCCCAGGGCTGACTGAAAGGATCAGTCAAGGGCAGAGAGCTCGCAGCAAGGCCAGAGCCCTCTTGCATTCGGAGAGAGCTGCTCAGCCATCGCCACGTAACCTAGGGCTGCTCAGAGGTGGCGAGATGCCCTGCCGTCATTCCTGAGCTTGGCGAGTGTGGTCTGGGAGGTTCCCCAGGTGGATCCCGTGCACTGTAAGCTCTGAGATGCACTGCCTTCCAAGACATCTTTCCTGTGGGAATCAAACCTTGCTGGTGCACAGACCTGAGAGCGCCGGACTCTGATTCAGAGTTCACGAGAACAGCCAGTGATTGATGTGAGCTTGCGAAGTTCACTGAGTTGCCAGTGGTTGTACAAGAGTGGTTTCCAGATATAAAAAGATGCTGAGCACAGGTGGGGGAGAACAGTTAATAAGCCCAAGGCTGCATGAGATCATTCTGGCTTTTTGAGAAAAGCAATCCACTCTGGAGACCCTGCAAAGTTCAAGAGGACAGACGTCACCAAGCAGAATGCAGAAGACTGGCTAATGCAGTGTCTCTCGGGTCTCACACAGAAAGCAAAATGCTTCGCTACCAGGAAGTGGAAGCATCCTGCAAAATTTCAGAAATAGTCACATAGGGGTGTTCCATCCTGTTATTGTCACTTTTTTTCCCTCTTCAGTGCAAGCTATGACCCACGAAGCAAGATTGGTGCTCAGAACGTTGTGTTTCCCCACCTTCCTCAGTGACTTGCCCAGGGACTAGTATTATTTTTAAATGAAGAAAGTTGCTGATAAATTATGCAGACACAGTGTAAGTGTCCATTTTTCAAGCTGTTTCTGCCTGCAACCAGCACAGATATTAGAAGCGATTTTGAGACAATTTGAGTCTAGCATCAAGTCAGATACACTATTAATTTTAATTTTATTATGATACAGACGTCAGGCTATCGAGAAAGCCAATTCTAAAAATCTTCACTCATGTTTTTAAATGCTAAAGGAAATCACATGAAATGAGTATACAGAAGTTTCATGAGGAGCCAAGTATGGTGGCGCATTCCTGTAATCCTGGCACTAGGGAGGCTGAGGCAGAAAGATCTCGATGTTGAGGCCAGCCCGGGCTGCATAGTGAGCTCAAGGCCAGCCTAAGCTATAGACCAAGTATATGTCTCAAAAATTAACAAAAAACTAGAAAACAGGAAGTAAAGAAACTCATAGCAATCATCTCAACCATCATGAATAGACATAAACTGAGCAGCAACTACACACTTAGCAGGCACTTTGCATACATCCTCTCACATTGTTCAACCCGTCAAGCAAGACCAAAGTGTTAAGATCCTCTGTCTACAAAAGAGGAAGTTGAAACATACAGGGTTAAATATCTTGTCCAAAACCACCAGCCGTGAAGTGGCTCGCAAACATAGAGCTCAGCTTCCTCCCCACTCACACACTCGCCTAGCTCTCTCACTTCTGTGATTCCATCAGAGCAAGAGACATAGAGAGAAGTAGGCAAAATTTCCACCACTCGGGAAAAGCACTTGGAGTCAGTGCTGGCCTGGCTGCCTTCACACATCCGGCAGAGGGGTGGTCTTGCCTTGGGACACCCAGTACTTCACAAGAGAACAGAAGGGAACCGTGCAAGGGATAAGCTGGTCCCAGGGAGCTTCTCAGCACGGGAGACATTAAAGTATCTCCTGGGCCGCGTCTCCACCCCCATGCTGCCATTGTCCTGTGTACAGCTGTCCGGACATATTGAATTATTCACATGAGGTGTCGTCAAAGCACACACTGAATGTCTGAGGGAAAAATTTTAAAATTCAATTTAGCAAAAGATACATTGCCATTAATATCACTTAAAATACAGCTCCTTGTTTTGAACACAGCGATCCCACGGTTCTTGCTGCTTTGTGAAGCAGTTCTGGAAGCCCTTTTTATTATGTGTCTCTTCATGGCTGCCTCGATGTTCTGAATCGATTCACAACGTTCATAGCAATTTCTGCCATATGAAAACACTGGGGTGTGCCTTTGTCCATCTTACCCGATCGGGCGCTTCCCTAAAGTCAAGGTGACCATGAAATGTAAACATTGGGAACTGGCTCGGGACATCAAGGGAACCAGGACAGCACAACTAAAGGCGCTCAGGAAAAAAGACTTCCAGCACTGCCTGAGAAAGTGGCAGGAGCGATGGAATGAGTGTTTTCAAAGTTGGAGGGAGGATTCTGAGAGGGGACAAGGGCGATATGTCTTAATGATTTTCTAATGTAAACATGCACTGTAGCTTGTGATTACGATGCACACTATTCAATACTGGTGAAAATAGCCGTAAGCCTTTCTGAAACTCTCGGTGCATACATGCAAACAGGGACATCTGACAGTCTGCTACCAGGTTCCCGGAGTGACACCAGCACTTCGCCCTTTGCTGTAGAAAGATGGCCCAGAGTGGAGGCTGGGAGGTGGGAGATAAGCAAAGGATGTATGCAGTTTTCCTGAACCCCACTGCTTTTCACCCTGATTCCCATTTGGACAGCAACTTCACTGCGCAGCACCCAGTGGCACATGCCCCTGCCGCCCACGACTTAAAGTGAGTAGGAGAGAGGCAATCGGGGCGTGTGCTCTGACCATTTTGAGTGTCTTCTAGACAAAACCATATTCTGTAAAAGAGGAATTAGCTAGGGACTCTCAAGTGAGGCTCTGTGGGAAACCTGACTCTTTACACCCAAGAGCCCTCTGCAAACTTGGAGGAAGGCGGCCATCACGCCCTGGACCACAGCTGCCTGCACAGCAGCATAGAAAAGGCTGCTTCCAGACAGACCTTCCCAAGTCGACTTAGGCATCGGAGTTCAGAATTATCACCTTTGCTCCTGCATCCTTTACCGCACAAGTGAGAGCACATTATCCAGCAGGACAATCGCAGGTCCTGGTGGTGAGACAGGATGGGGATGGTAGTAGAGAGAGTGGACGTTTTTAAGGTGGCCCCTCCAGACATTCTGTGGGAGGTAGCACTGCATTCCACACATCACACCTGTAAAAGCAAAGCTTGGGGCCGGGGATTTAGCTCAGTGATTACAGCACCTGCCTCGCAACCTGCCTCGCAAGCACAAGGACCTGAGTTCAATCCCCGGTACCAAAAAAAAAAAGCAAAGCTTGAAGGCGGCACTTAAGAGCACCCAGATTTGTCTCTTTTGCCCAGCAGCCTCTTCTCTGACGGGCTGTGCCACCAGTGGAGTCAGGGTGCATAACAGATGGCTCACACATGAATAATGTACGTGTAGTGTATGCATCACTGCCTTAACATGGGGAACGTGGACAGCATCGCTTGGACACGTTAAATAATTCACATCTTAAATCTGCATCAAGCCGGAGAGTAATCTGCACCCACATGTAACATTTATGAATGTAAGTGAAACTCCCATTTTTTTGGAAGGCCAGATTGCCTTCATCGGAGTGTTAGTGCTGGGATAAATTTACTTGGTGTCATTTTGGCTTTGTTGGAATCCCCAGTGCTTACAAGGAGTGACCCAGGCCCTGGTTAGGATTTAATAAGAGCAACAGAGAACCCGCTGTGGGGAAAGGGTACTTCTGGAAATAATGAGCCACGTGGGTAGCAGGGAAGACAGAGTCGTGCTCGCCGCGCTGGACCCTGAAGCCGGGGTCTGCTGTGACACCAGGTTAGTCGCGTCTCTGGCACTGGGGAGACAGAGAGGTCAGCATCCAGGGCTCCCTCGCCTCCCATGGGCTCACCCGAATCTCCTCGCCACTCGTGCTGCAGGCTGCACAGAGCAGGGCCCCTCCCGGCTGCCCATTTTTGTCTGCTGTAACTACTGCTGCTGGGACTAGACCCGTGGTGTAGAGCAACGAAGACAGCAAAGACAGAAAATGCAAGGGGCTCATCCTCAGGGTTCAGTGACTCACCAGAGTCAGTGACGGCGGCGTTGAGCTTTTACTTCCCCAGGCTCTGTGCCAATCGTCTCACGTGCATTGTCTATTTCATTTTGGTTTCAAGAGGTAGGCACCTCGACGCTGTCTGCTCTCCCCATGGGAAGCTCAGTGGTTAAGCAATGTTCCTGTGATCAAAAAGAGCAGAGAACTGAACCCGAGCAGATGAACGAGCTTCAGCAGTCTCTTGAAACGTGCAGCTGTCCTGCCTGCCCACGTCTCTGGCTAGGAAATAGTCCTTTAAAATAAAAAATCAAACAATCGACCGGCATGCATGCTGTCTCCCCTCACTGTGGGGGCTCCCTGCACTGTCATAGGCCGCGGTGACAGCAGGAGCACTGGGCCTCGGGGTCTCGGCGTCCTCTGCCCTCGGCTCCTTCAGGTGGAGCCCATACTTCCCAGATCGCCTGCATGGTGCAGGCACAGTGAGCAGCACTCTGGGTTGGAACCTGAGTGCCACGTGAAGTCAAGAGCATGACGCGCAAGCTCCCTTCCTCCTGGAACTCAGAAAAGCGCTTTCCGTTACTTCTATCTACAGCTCTTGGCTCTGAGCCCAGAGCAGCAAAGTTGACAGTTCTGTTTGGTTCAGACATATGGGGGGACACTGCTCAGCTCTGAAACTCCTGCCATTCACGACGATGCACGCGAACCTAAGGGATCTTATGCCAAGTGAAATAAGCCAGCCACAGAAGGACAAATATTACAAGAGACCATGGGCATGGTGAAGTTAGTCAAGCTCGTAGAAGTAACAAACAGAATGATGGGGCTGGGGTGAGGGGAAAACAGGGCAGTTTCATCAAGGGTTCAAAGCCTTGTTTCCACAAGGTGAAAACTCCTAGACAGTACCACATAGCACAGCATCTATAGGTGGAAACACTGTCTCATAAACTTAGAATTTTGCTGAAGGGAGAATGGGCAGAAACCTTTCCTGGTGACACTTGGGTTTACAGCATCGTTTGTAGTGATGTTTGCCTGGCTGTGTGAGTGTCTGAAAACTCACTGAGGTGTGTTTCCTGAGGTGCAGGAAGCGTGTGCAGCCTTTGGTGTGTCGATCACAGTTCAATAAAGTAATCTTTCTATAAGAGCTCATTCCCACCGCACACTGAGCCTTCAGTGTGCAGAAACACGGCCACCTCCTTGAGAGTCTCCACCAAGTTCTCTTGTGTTCTCCACGCCTGGCGCCTTCTACCCAGTGAATTTGCAGCACTTGGGCTGTAGCGCGATGCCCGGGAGTAGATGCAGAATTACACGATCTAGTCTCGCGTTCTGCTCACTGCTTGGACAGTCTTTGGGTTGTCAGGAACAGAAACCCAGTTCACCTACTCACAGACCTCCAGGGAGTGGCAGACTTCCAGGTCTCCGGAAGGGGTCCTGGCACCGTCCCAGGAACTCCGGGCCTGCCTTCCGGGTGCTCGGCCACCCGTGTGAACTGACTCTTTTGTCTCTACACATCCACTTACCTTGCCAGCAACCTACTCGGTCTCTTGAAATTTCGATTCCAAATTACCATGAGGAAACAGTGACTGACTCAGCCTTGGTGAAGTGATCCGGTTCTGGGTGGGATATGCCCCGCACCGGCTCAGTAACCCTGGCCCCTTAGCACAGACTCATGTTCCACAGGTTGCCCCTCTGCGGAGAACCCAAAAGGGACGGGCACATCTAGCCAAGTAGATGGATACATCCACGTAGTATCATCATCTATAAACTCGTGCCACAGCTTGTTACAATCCATTCCTTTTATCGAAATCTTTCCAACTTTCTGTGACTCCCAAATCTATAGATCAGTTTTGATTGGCTGTTTTGCTTTTCTTCCCTTGAGAAAAAAAAAAATCCATTCCATTCTTCTCTGCTTCAAGAGATGCTTAGAGGCAGGGTGGGGCTAGCTGTGTAAGTCGATAGCAACACAGTACAAGAAGAAAAGCTATTGTCAGCTAACATTTACCGAGTGCTTACTGGGCTACTGGTGCTGTGCAGGGCGGTTTGCATGTTTAAATTTATTTCGTTTCTGTAGTGACCATAGGCAATCTCCTGTTTCCTGACATGTAAAATGGTGATAATACCTGGTATATAAGGTGATGGTGAATTTGGGGAGTACAACTACATGTCTTATCAGTGCACAGTATGTGCTGGGTACGATGCCTAGTGTCACTGTGTCAGTGGCGTCAGCCACAGCAAAACTTCACCACTCTGTGATCCTGTTGCTCTGTGGTTCCCTAAAAAAAGACAACTGCTCACATTCTGACTCCAGTGTATGAAGGCAGAGTACCATGCTCACCTAGGGATTCCAAGACCCACCAGGTGGGAAATGAATAAGAAAAAAGGTGAACTCCCAGGTTAGAGTGCAGGGGAGCCAAGATGTTGCAGAACCAAGGAGCCAGGCAGCAGACCTCTGCAAAATCTGTGTCAGGACCCTGGAGAGTTCACACGGCCTTCCAGCATCTTCTTCAGGTCTCTTCCAATGATGCAAAGCTAGGGATTAGCAACTTGAGCCTTGCAAAAGTTCTGCTCTTTTGGTTTATATGGCGTGGGGGGGGGTCCTGGTAAAAGTGAAAACTCCGGGTAGCAAATGGATGATTCAGACTTCAGCTCTTCTGCCCTGGATAAGGCAATAGAATTCATCAGACTGAGGGGGCAGGGACCCCAGACAGGGAATCGAGACATCTCTTCTTTTTGTCTCGGGGAAGTTCAGTGCTGGTGACCCACTCCTGAAAAAGAACATAGCCAAAAAAGGAGCAGACTGGTAGCAAACACCACCCACTTCTTTTACTATGCAACCCAGAGTGGACAAGAGGCAAATCTCTAATCAAGCTTGAAAAACACACTTGGTACATTTGAGCCTTGTACATTGTTAGATATTTAATTTCTGTGTGCCTCTTTCACAAAGGATTGGTGAGCACCCATAATGGTGTAGGTAAGAGGAAACCTGTGAAAGTAAGCAGCCCTGCTGGTGTAAGAATGGAGATAAAATACAGCTGAATGGGTTGTTTTCTCTCTTAATATACGTTCACGCACCGCAGGCAGGGTGACGAGTTTGTCTGAAGTCTTTGTGTGACACCCACATGGAGTTTATCCGCCTCTTTCGGGGAGCAGACATTTAGGACAGAAGTCCTGGAAGAATAACTGTGTCCTGAAGGAAAGAATGTTAAGAAATAAATTGTGCTACCATAGAGCTGGTACCAAACTTGGCTAACGCGTATCAGAAACTTACCCAGCAGTGCTGCTCCACCATTAGAGTGGCTATGGGTGCTGTGTATTTGGTTAGAATGTGGGGCAGTTGGAAGAAAAGAGATGCAGCCTCATTCATACACAAGAGACTCACTCTCTTTCTCTCTCTCTCTCTCTCTCTCTCTCTCCTCTTACTTAGGCAGCCTTCGGGTCTCCCCCTGCCTTGCTGCGCTGCCCTGCCCTGTGTCTAGGTGTTCTCAGTACCCTCCTCAGACCTTTGTCCTCTAGAGAAGCAGATGACACCTCCTGAAGGCTTTCAGCTAATGTTGCTCACCTTAAAGTACCTGGACCCCCCGCCCCTGCCAGACGTCGTCCCCTGGAGCTCGCCAGACCCTCGTTTCTATTGCGGTCACACACCATCCTCCTCAGTCCTACACCCCAGACCTCAGATTCCTCCTGGGATCTCCATCCCTCTTCCCTTGCTCTGCTTTCTTTCTTTATAGAACTACTCTCGGGGACTGATTACCAAGTCCCTTCTCCCCAGCAGTCCTTCTCGGTCGCAAATGATTCCAGTCCTGGAGGACATTTGGTGGCATTTAATTCATCTCCTGTTCTCTGCTTGGATGAATTCTCAGAACTCCCTGAGAGGAAGGACGAGGTGGTGGGACATCAGACAAATGAAATCTTTAAGTGGCGGTTGAAGGTGATGGATTCTCATCTCCTTCCTCGTATGTTTTCCTGCTGCCCGAGGACCTCTGGGCATTCTCCCTGCTCGTCCCTGCTTTTAGCTGATTTATTCTCCTCTGGCTTATGACTGCTCTTTCTCATGTGGAACTTATCTGATTTTTCTCCTTCCTGGGCCCAGCTCTTATACTGTAGCTTTTGTGCTATATTTATTACATATTGTTGAAGATTGGGGCTTGCTTAAGTGTTAAGGCATGTGCGAGAGTCTTCATAAGACAGGAGAGTTGAGCTCATCGCTCTCTCCACTTGGACCGTGGAAGTTGCCACCTCTTGGATACTGTGACTAGTGTTTGTCTGCCAGCCCTCCCTGACCCGGAGATACCCAAGCACCTGGTAGGGCAGCCCCGTTACCTGCTCCTCTGCTGCAGTGAAGGGAAAGATGGGCACTGTTCCCTAACAGCCTCCCATTGCAGGGAAGGGAAGGGCTCTTCTTCCCTGTCTCAGTGTGCAGGGAAAACCCCCCTCTTCCCAGCTGGAGCAGGTGCCTGCTGGAACAGGACCTTCTTCTGTTCCCTAAGGCGCTCCTCACACCTCTCACTGGGATGAGGTGCTGAGTGACTGTGGGAGTCTCAAATGCCCTTTGGGTCCCATTTCCTGGATGATAAGATGCCTGCATCTCAAAGGCAGCACCCAGCTCTGTTCTGTATCCTGCTCTCACTAACCTGATGCAGCAGCCACCCGGGCCTCCTGTTCCCAGAATCCGAGCGCACTTGTTATGGTATATATGGAACTTTCCCCCAAAGCCCCCTGTGCTCCTATATGGGGCTTTGGGAGCTGACTGGATCAGGGACGTGATACCCCTCAGTGGACCATTCCGCTGCACGCCTGTTCAGATGATCTGGATGACTGGGGGTGGGTCCTGGCAGGATCTGTCACCCTCCTTCCACCTTCTCTCTCTGCTTCCTGCTGCTCCACCTTGGAACTGGCCGACTATGGACTGAAAGCTCTACAAACTGTGAGCCAAAATAAACCTCTTCTCCTTTAAGTTGTGGGTATCAGTTACTGTGTCTCAGCAACGATACAGTAACTAAGACAACACCCCTGGCTGGGCTGGGGTTCGCCCTCAACACTGATCAGGCAGGACGGGGGAGCACATGGAGGCCCTGGTCAGTCCCAGGTGGAGCCCTAGTCTATAGTCCACTCTGTAGCTACACTGCCCACAGGTGGTCAGCCACCTGCCCAGGTAGTAATCCTCTGGCCCGCTATTTCTCATCTGCTTGGTATTTTTCACGTGTTATCTAAAGGGTCAGAGTCCCAGGAGTCAGAGGAGCCATGAACCCCTAAGAACTCATGCTCTCCTCACATGATCCCCTGCCTTCTTCTCCAGCCTCTTCCTCTGTCCACTGAGCCACCCTGGGCAGGCCACTGCCTGCTATCCCCCCTTGTCATGCAGTTCCAGGCTCTGTGCTTTTTTCCTGCCTTCACCTGCAAGGCCTCCAGTGTCCTCCTCGACCATCCAACCAACCCCTGCTTGTCTTTCTTAACTTGAACTCAGTCTCAATTCCCCCAGCGTCCCAGGCCACCTTACCTGCCCTCTGTGATTCCTGACTGCTCTGTCCACCCTTCCATAGCTCACACCACCATCATCTCAAAACCCATCAACGTAGAAGTTTGTGAACCTGCTGAAGGAATCGTATCAGTTTAACTCTGCATTCTTATCATGGCAGAACCAATAAAGGCCTGCGACACTAAATCTGAAATTGATAATTTCCCTTCGATCTTGAGCATGTTCATTACCTGGGAAGCATCTCAACGTACAGGTGCAGAATGGGAAACTGAGGCACAGAACAAATCACTTGCACAGGCTTAGCTAGCAAATGGCAGAGCAGGTGCATCTGAAGTTTTCTACGGCGAGACCAGGTGCCTGTTCACATATGTCTAGACACAAATTCAAATCCTATAAATTCTGCTGCAACTAATCACAGCCCAAGCTCCAGTTCACCCCGATTTGCACAGAGAGACCCTCACATTTGCTCTGCGGAGTTATCTGCCTGCTCTTCCTATCTATTTAGCCCAGATCCGGTCCGAGGGTAGGCAGCAGGTCCATCGACCATCCAGTCAGCGGAGCGTCCCACTTTAATCACATCTCTCCTCCTCAAAAGCTCATTTCCAGGGCACACACTGGTCTAAACATGGGTGCTGCTGGAACGAAATGAAACTCACCTCAAAACAAAAGGGAAGAAAGCTGATTCCATGCAAGATCTATCTGCATTTCAGAAGCTGTCAAGATGAAAAATGAAGCTGCGAGTTTGGCCTTTAAAAATATGCATTTCTTATAAAGATGAACTGGAGAGTGGTAGAGAGAGCATTCCCTTATCTCTTTGGAGGAATAACAGGACCAAATTCTGATCCTTCTGCTTAGGTCTTGTCTGTCATTTCTGAATTTAATGACTACCTGTCTGTGGTCCGTTTATGAGGTTTCCGAGCAGAATGAGTGTCCACGTGTGTCTACTCGGACAATTCTCCTCACAGTTCCATTGTGGTGGCCCTCTGATAGCTTGGGGGATGATGGCCAACCCAACAGAAGCAGATCTAGGCACCCCCTGACTGCGGCAGGGGTGCAGCTCACCTGAGGACACCAGCAACCACAGCCTTGCTGCTGACGGACAGGAGGGGCTGAGAAGACAGAGGACAAATGCGCTGCCAGCATTCACTGACCAAGCTCAGAGCAGCGGCTCTGTTTCAATCGAGGATCTGTCCCAGCAGTTGTAAAGGGCCTGCCTCTCTCCTCCTCTCTCCCACCCTGTCCATCCTCCAAGGCTCCTCACGGTCAGCTCTCAGAGACACACCCTGATCTGCACCTTCCAGGCCTCTGCCTTCTCTCCACCCTCACCTCTCTTTCTTGGCCATTGCAGAATTTCTGCTCCCAACTCCTCCAATCTCTGGAAAATGCTCCTTGTCTAAACACCCTCCTCTGTTTGCAACGCCAGTGGTTCCATTCTGCCTCCTCCATCAGCTCCAGATTCTCCACCGTCTGCCCACAAGGCCCTGTGCAGACCCTCTCCTTCGCTCCTTCTGTGTGCTCCGGACTCCTGCCAAACGTAGAGTTGTTAAGAATCGTGCCAGGCCCTTGCCTGCCCTCTGTCCTTTGTATATGCTGTCCCTTTAACTTGCATGCCCTTCTCTCCCTTGTCCACCTGGAGACCTGTACGTCCATTCAGAACCCGACTAAATGCCCCACCACGCCCTCCTTGCCTCTTCCAAGCAGAACTGCTGTACTCAGCTCGGGGCATGGCTCCACCAGGCCACCACGGGCATGGCGCATGGCCTGCCCCTCACCTGACAGAGTGCCCCTGTGAGCCGGCCTGCTCAGGACCACCTCTGACAAACCATGCATCCTGCTTCCCCGGGACTACACCAGGCAACTGCAGGGAGGCATTCCATAGGCTTCATGCTACTCTTTCTCTACAAACAAGGCCCAAATGACACTTGGATCAATGGGAAAGACATGACAGGGTTTTCCTTTCTTTTCTTTTTTCTCTAGAAGCCCCAAGTCCAATGTTCATCATGTCTGAAGGAAAAAAAGTCCCCCCAGGCACATGATCCCCTTCCTCTTGACATAACTAGCACAGCCGTGGGCTCACAGATGACCACACCTAGGCTCGCGGCCCGTCTGTCTCGCTGGAAGTGGCTCTGGAACCGGCCGTTCCTTCCCCTTCTCAGACTCAAGTTCCAGGTTCCTGGTGCCTGTAGCCTGTGCTCCTTGCAAACTTGGAAGAAGCCTCATTGTTGGTCAGATACCAAAGCGAGGCGACTGACGATTCCAAGCATCCTGGTACTGTGTTAGCACAGGTCTGTGTCTCCGACGTCAGACAGGGTTACCCGCCCTGAGGCGTTATCTCTCTCTGCCTCTTAACCAGACACATCCCAAGTCCCAGAACTCAGGCACCACATCAGGCAGTGAGGGTGACAGAACCAAAGCCGCCCTTCTGGCCTCCCTAACTTTGTGGTCTGGTGACGGAGGGAGAGTTCAGCCTCCTTGATGGGCAGCAGGGAGAAGACCCCGTGGCCGTGGGTACACAGCTGGAGGAGACCAAGTCCATCCTAGAACTCCAGAAGGTCTCCTCTTGTGCTTTCGTTATAAGCATCTGAGCCCAGCCTAAGAGTTGGCACCCCAAAATAAATGTTCTAAGCACAGAAGCTGCATTCCTCGCTAGTGTGTGAGAGCGACCCTCACCGACGCAAACCAAGATAGTCTTCTGGTACACACACGTTTCCACAAGCATCCTAGTGGTCTTTCGCTCTGTGTAGTTACCAAAGCATGTGGAAGTAATCCCCAGTGGAAATCATCACCCATTCTGCTCTGTGTGGACTTTCTATATCATTTTGCTCCCAGGAAAGCAGCCTAAGCATTCTGCCAGCAAGAGAACTAAAAGATGGAGAATTATCACTCTCCAGCAGCTCACTGGGATTCAAACGTGCCGGTAGACAAAAGTGAAATTCGCAGTTGCATTTTGGGAGAAGCCACAGTGGTCTTCATTTCCCATGGCGTGGAGTTAGCCCAAAATTTTGCGTCTCTTTTTCTTTTTAATCCTGGTCCTTAAAGCTACAGATATTGACCGTCTGAATGATGCCTCATGGTAACAGGGAGCGAGCATCTGTGCCCCAGTAGGGGGCTGGGAAGAGCACCCCCGCAACACCAGGCTGGCATTGGCCATGAGAACAGAGAATCTGAGAAGGAACAAGGGTTCCTAACCCGTCTGAACCCATCCCTAAGTTAGGCCCAGCCTTGCTCTCCAGGACTGCCTCTTCTTCTGGCCCCGTCCTGTCATTGGGGTAAGCACCACGGAGCGAGTGGCCTCCTAGTCCTGCCCCTCCTCACACTGCATGTGCACCCCGGCGACAATGCCCAGTGGCTGCTCCACAGTGGTGCCCGCACCAGCTCCATCACTGCCTGCTGGAGCCTCTCGGAGAAGTCAGCGAATGTCCCTTGAGCCTCGGTTTTCTCATTTATGAAATGGGCATGGCAATGATGCTGATTTCATAGGAAGCAGCCAAGGTCAAATAGAAAAGTCCAGACATTTCACAAAGCCTGGCCTGTAAGTGAGAGACAGATGTTATCTCTTTCCACAATTGCTAACTGGGCCTTTCTGATTCCATTTTCTGGAGCCCCCTTTTGTTCCTCTACACTGTCCCTCCTCAGCCACCTCGTGCCATCTCATGCGTCCCTAGTAAAAAGCACAGGGCCTGGCACCTCGTTGGACCAAAATTAATCCCTGTTCCATTGTGTTAAATATTCTGTCATCCAATCACCACTTAACTCGTGCTATTCTTGGATGCCCCTAGCACACAGGCAGATAATACCCAAACATGACGTTCTTGATTTTGAAAAATTGGGAACAGACCCAAGATATGCTTTGGAACCTTAAATCACAAATCATTTCTCCTATAAATCTCAGTGATCACTTCTGTTTGGTTTGTTTTAAGGATCTGAGGCATCTGAAGTTTAAATGTGGAGAAGTTATATCTTTTCTCTTGTTTTATTTCCTACTACGATGACCAGTGAGGCAAAGAATCCAAACTCATTAAGTTTCACACATCAGGAATTGAAATATAAAAAGTACTCACAGAGAGCAGGGGCTGAGTGATGAAGCTTTCCTTTCAGGCCTTGAACATGTTGACACACTCAATATTTTTCATCTGGAGAATAGAGTATGAGCACTGTCTCACATCGCGTAACATTAATATTATTTTTATAACTGTGCACAATGCAGTGACACATTGCTGAGCTGCTGAGACATTTAAAGAATAAAAAAGATTTAGACACTGAGGGAGCCTTGAATCATTGAATTTGGGGTGATGGACAGGAACACAGGAGGATGCCTACAGCAGATTATATGGCTTCCATCAAGTGAACCAAACCCAGCGTGCTAATTTTTAAATGGCCTGGATCTTTGAATTTAGCACCCATACAATTTAGCTGGCTCAGCTCAGCACTGTTAGCATTTGATGGTGGATCAAGATTCCAGTTAGGTCAGCAAAAGAACCTAGCCAAGGATCTATCAGCATGGTGAGTGACCACTGAACTTGTGCATGAAAGGAAATGAGCCAGGACTGTAAAACTAACATTCCCGGTGCCTCTTCCTCTACCCATGGCAGACATCGCTAGTCAATTATAGCACTCTTACTCTTTATTCCATAGGTAATCTCAGGTCTCTGTGGGTCCAGGGTTCTTCATTCACCTCTGCAGCCCCAACAACGAGCACATAGTCATAGACACCCAGCTGTATTTCTTCTACCGAGCTAACGTTCGCCTAACATAACATTAACCACTTAGAAGTGAACAGTTGGGTGACATTTAGTGCATTCGCAGTGTTGTACAACCCCCAACCCCATCTATTCCAGTACATCTCCATCAGCCCAGAAAGGAGGCTCCACACCCCCTAAGCGGTCCCTTCACATTCTCCACTCCCCCTCCCAGGCCCTGGCCAATGAGAACCCACTGTCTTTCTCTGTGGATTTGTCTGTTTTGGACATTTCAGATACCTGAAATCGCCTAAGGTATGACGGTTTGTGCCTGACTCCTTTCACTTAGCATGTTGTCGAGGTTGATCCACCCTGTAGCAGGTATCAGTATTTCACTTTTTATGTTGAATAGTACCCTGTGTAGGTAATATTAGTTACTTAGCACTTCATCCATTCATGGATCTTGGGACAGGATCTACCTTGTGGCTCTCATGCAACGCTGTGAAAATATTTGTGCATACATTTGCTGGAGTCTCTTTTCATTTCTTTGGGGTATATACCTGGGATTTGTAACTCTCATTTGGTTCTTTGCCCAACCCACCCTACTGTTTTCAGAGCACAGGTTTCTAATTTCTCCATGCCCTCAGCAATACTTGTTTATTTGTTTGCTTTTTAATAGGTATGAGACGCTGCCTGAGGGTAGTTTCTTTTTTGTTTGTTTTGTTTTGTTTTGGTCCCGGGGATCATACTCGGGTCCTATTGCTTGTGAGGCAAGCAGCTCAGGGTAGTTTCGATTTGCATTTCTCTAGTGATTAGTCAAGTGATCACTGGTCATCTGTGTATCTTCCTGGGACAGGGGCTTATTCAGATCTTGTGCCCCTACTTTCATTTGCTTGTGTCTTTTTGTTGTTGAGTTGTAAGTGCACTTTGTATTTTTTTAATATCAGATCCTCACCCAATATACAGCTTGCTGGTTCTTTTCTCCCATTCTAGAAGTCGTCTTTTCACTTCCTTGATAATATCCACCTCTTCATATTTTAAAACTTCATAACTAATAAACCCAGTACCAGGTATTTGGATGTCAAAACAAGGAAGAGCTCCCATCCTGGATCAAAACTTTCATCTTCCTGAGCTTCTGAGGGTGGCATTAGCCTGCTGACTGGCTGAAGGCTCTCATTTCCATCCTGAGCCAGGCTTCGTGGCGCTGGCAAGGCCACAACAGCGTCTAGATGGTGGATGTCTTGAGAAAGAACAAGCCATTCCCGTGCTCCCGTGTTCCCTGACACGATTCCCCTCTGCCTCGCGGCTGACCACGCGACAGGAAAAAGGAGAAGAGGGGCAAGACCAGGTTTGCAGCACAGCCTTTTAAGGACCCACACAGCAAGCCTCAGTGCCGATTAACATTTCACTGGATTCTGGATTCCCTGCCCGCAGCTGTCGCGTCTGGCTCTGTGGCTCTCTGGGGATGTCTGAGATGTAAACACCCAGGCCTGCACACTGACATTTCCAGAGCTGATGAGACACATGCTCTTTATTTATTTTTCTTTTCTTTTCTTTCTTTTTCTGGGGACCAAACTCAGGACCTTGTACTTGCGAGGCGGTGGTGGCACGTGCTCGTTATTTAGCACCTTCTTGGTACTGTGATCTGAGGGTCTCCAAGCTGCACCTCTTGGAATCACCATTGGCCGTAGCATCTCTGCTCAAGCGCAGGGCTGTCCTCTGCCACATGCAGCCAGGGGCCATGGATTTGAGCTGCTTCCCAGAGGGCTGAGGAGACTGCGGGAGTGACAGCCAGTTCCCTCACCCTGAGCCGCACCCTGGGGGACACATCCCCAACAGACTCACAGACACATCTGGGACTCCTTGCCTTGCCTGTTTCATTTGAGCTGTCACAACAAAACCACTTCTCTCTTCTAACCACTAACTGATGTATATTCATAGTAAAAAAGAAAGAAAGAAAGAAATTAGAAAAGGACCCAAAGGTTAAAATTAAAATTGCATAACCTCATCCTTCAAAGATAATTGCTGCTAATACCCTGCTGTGTACAGTTCTCCTGCTCTATTTACATATTATGATATATAAATACCTTTTCTTTTACAGAGATGGGATCTCACTGTTCATACAATTCTGAAACCTGCTTTTTCTTTTCAACAGTATAATAGAAACATTTTCCGTGTCATTAAATATTCTCCTACTAAGCATTTATTTTTAATGTGGATGCCTTTGGCTTAAACAGCAGCAATCTTCAGCGCTGCACAGAGCTATGCTTGGCGAAATCAAGCACAGTTTTTTCTCTCAGAATATAATGAGAATGTTTAAATGGCCCATCTGTGAGAACTTAGCCCTGCCCAGTTGTTCCTGGACAGAGAAGAGTCTCCAGCCCAGACCCTATGAAATGGTCCTCTCCCCAGAGCCACGGGGCACTTTGCCAGGGTAGAATTTGCTGGCATTCGAGCTTCCAGGGTGCAGACCCAGTGATGAGCTACTCGCTGGTTTAGAGCCCCGCTGAGGGGCTGAGTGCAAATAGACACTGTGCTTCCTTGGGGCTGGCTAACATGGACATGGCCCTTGGAGGTCCCAGGCTGAAGTTGGTTGCTAGAAAGGACAAATGGCAGGCACTGACAGCCAAGGGTGGGGAAGCCTTTGCAGGGGAGAGGGGAAGCTTGTGCCCAGCCATGGAGCCAGGGTATGGTTTGGCGGTGGGGGAAGCAAATGTTTAGGTTCGTGCACACATTGGAGTCACCAGTGTTTAATGAGCATCTATTATTGCCTGGTGCTATGCTGGATGCCAGGGTCAGGATTACGAAGCATCTTGTGGATTGGCACAACTCAGAGTGACAGGTGGTGTGGCAGGAAAGACCGCTGGGTGCGGTAATGTTGATGCATGTTCACCAGGAGGTGTGGCACGTGTGGCACTTCACTTGTCCTCACATCAACACTGGGAGGCAGGTGCTGTTACCCGTCAGCTCTATGGAAGGTGAGACAGGCCCACTCGCAGCCAGTCACGTGCGCAGCCAGTGGCGGCAGAGCCAAGGTCCCGAGACCTCCCAGTCCCTGAGTGTAGACTCCGCGCCATGCTGGGAACTTTGCCCAAGTCTTCTTCTTTAACCTTCAACTTTTGCGGGGTAGGCAGCTGTACTCCCACTGTCAGAGGAGGCAGGACTGTAGGGGCACAGAAAGTTAGGCCCACAGAGGTGGTGAGGCCTGGAAAAGGCCACACCTCGTACTATCTGATTCCAAAGAGGGCTGAGTCCCATTGCTCCTCACTGTGCCGTCCCCCCACTGGGGGATCCTGCTGGCCATGGGGAGCCCAGTCCCCAAAGCGCGCCCTCCTAAGGCTGTTCACAGCATCACAGCATCTGTTCGGGACCTGCCTTGTGCCTGAGCTCTACTGGTGTGAGCAGAGATGCTCACAGGCGGCCCCAAGGTACAGGTACCAGTGTGATGCACCAGATTCCACGCGGAATGCAGGCGTGGATAAGGTACAGCGTGAGCGTAGGAGACTGGACTCCCACTTGCACATTGCAGAATCAGGACGGGCGTTGCAGAGCCTATGAGTCGGTGCTTGCCTAGCGGACACATGACCAGAAGGCAAAGGCGCGGGGGCTGTGCAGAGACCCTGGCCTGAGAGTAAGTGTTCCTGGTAATGGGTGATGCTTTCCACAGTATACTTGGAGTCCGGGGAGCCGTAGAAAGACTGAGAGCACTGTCACAGAGATTAGAACTGGGTGAAGGTCAGATACGACTGAAAGGAAATATGCTTCCAGTGGCAAGATGGGACTCGGAGGCCAGCGTGGTGTTTACTGTGCCCGCCCTAGAGGAGACGCGGTGAGACTGGAAAGAAGAGGGCAGGAGGGGACAAAATAAGGCGCAGAGCTGGCCAATTTGAGTATCCATGAAACTAGGTCCGGGAAGGTCGTAAGTCCAAGATCAAGGCCACACACCAGCCGTGTCCACGTCCGCCTGTTTCCAGTAAGTGCGCATCTCGCCACGCCTCTTGGGCTTTCTCGGTCAAGGCCCCGCGGTGGAGGTGGGAAGCTGAGAACAGCACGGGCCTGGCCGGGGGCTGAGCGGAACAGCAGTGCTTAGCGTCTCTGCTGGAGAAGAGAGCTGTCTCCATGGGAGGGATGTTCATAAAGAGAGCAAAGTGGCCTCCCCGTGGGTGGTGCCACTTACCCTGTTTATTTTTAAATGTTTTATATGATTAAAATCTCAGCTTTGGCACTGATACCCAGATTTGGGAAGGTTGCATTTCAGCAGGCATTAAAGGAAGCGGGATCTTCACTTTCTTGAAAATGATCGTGGTCTTGTTCTCTTTTGTAGAAAAGTCTTTGCTGCACTTGTTCATTGATCTAACCAAATGAATACGGGTGTGAGGAAGGCAGGTGTGGCCCCTGCCCTCCTAAGTCTTATGTGAAGCTAAGACTATGGGTGCACCCACAGTATTTCCTGCATTGAAACAGGACTCGCTGCCTGGACCATAAATAGAATGGCATAACAGGAAGGTCAGAAAATCAGTCTTCAAGAACCAAGACTGACTTACCATGGTTTTTAATATTTCTGATTTAAATAGCCATCCCATATGCTGCTGCCCCAGGGCTTTTGCACCTGTTAGTTCCCTTGTGTGGATGCTCTTCTCCAGAATGTCCAGACAGCACATCCTTAATTCCTTCATGGTTTCACCCAGATGTCACCTTCTCCGGCCACCTTTTTAAACACTGAGCCTCTGGCCCACCCCAGAACTCTCTCTCTCTCCTTCTACTTATTTAATGTTTCCCTTAGCACTCATCACTGATGATCTCATTTATGATCTGTCTCCTCATTTACAAAGGGGAATCTTCACCACTTTTGTCTATGGGTCTGCCCCCACCAGTTCTCAGTGAGTATCTGCAGACCGAGTGCAAGAGCCCTTGTGGGCCTTGGGTTCCTCTGTAGAAGATGGGGTGTGTCTGGCTCACCTAGATGTTAGTGAAAAGAGTGGTGGGGCCACTCCATGCATCACAGGAGTCATCAGGTTGCCTCAGTGGGTGACACTCAACTCAAGTCTGTATTGCTTAGAGCTATCTGGGTTACGTGATTCTTGGTTTTATTCATTTTTCGCCAGTAGGCTCATCAGATAAGAGGAACCCAACAAAGTCTTAAAGAGTTACAGATATATGCTGAAAACAGCTCTTGAGAGAGTTTTGTGTTTGTTTTGGCTTGTTTGCTTAAATACTGTTATGGTTTAGGTCTAAAATGTCCCCCAAAAGTCATGTGTTCAGAGGAGGGGCTTTGGAAGATGACTGGCTCATGGGGGCACAATACTCATCAGAGGAATCATCCATGGGTGAGTTGATAGCTGGATGTGCTGCTAAGAGTTGGGGCCTGATTGGAGATGGATCACTGGAGACCTGACCCAGAAGGATGTATTCTTGTCCCTGACTTCTTGCTTTCTCTCTGCCTCCTTGCTGCCAGGGGGTAAGAAGCTTTCCTCTACCAGATCTTTCCGTCATGCTATTTCTGCCATGGAGACAACTTACCATGGACTGAACCCTCTGAGGCCATGAGCCAAGTAAACTTCCCTTTCTTTAAATTGTGGGTGTCAGGTATTTTGTTCTGGCAATAGGAAAGTTGACCAACACAAATATTGTGTCTTTTAAACTTTAAGGTAGCACTTAACACATCATACATGTCTCTAGTAGGAAAAAAATAGTAGATGTTGTAACTATCTCTTTCTGTTTTGTCTTGTATGGCTTCTAAGGACACCTGGGGATTTAGGACCTATCCAGTTAACCCAGGATGATCTTATCTTGAGACCCCCAACTTAAGTACATCTGTAAAGGCCTTTTTCTAAATAAGGTCACATTCACAGACCCTGGGGATTAGGACTTGGGCATAGCTTTTGGGGGCCACAAGTCACCCCATGGGGGCAGCCCTCATGTTCCTGGGAGGAGCCCCTGCTCTGAGGAGCTCTGGTTTTGAGAGCTAACCTCTTGAGCTTGAAGAATATCAGTCCCATGGTTCTCCCTGATGCCACCTGCATTTTCTCTGTGTACCCAGTTACATGGCTGGCGACTTCTAGGGGTTACCCCATTTCATCCTTATCATAGTCCTAGAGGAAGGATAAGATCGCTTCCTTCTGCAGAGGCAGGGGGCCTGGATGCCTACAAAAGATGCCTGCAATTTCAGTGAAGGTGTCAAAGAGATTCATACCCTGAAATGGGCATGGGAAGAAGACAGGGGGTTCCATCAGTTTGACTGCAGAGAGCTTCACTGTGGACAAAGCGGAAAGTGTCTGTGAAGAAATGCGGATGTGAATTTCTGTGTTTGAAGAAGACAGGCCACCTGCATCCTGCTCATCTGGGGAGAGCAGTCCCGGTGCCCCTTGCCGAAAAAGGCAAAAGCAGCAGGAAGAGTGAGAAGCGGTGGCATGAGTCTGTCAGGAGCAAAAGCCACTCCGCTGAGTGCTGTGACAGTGAGAGGGAAGCCAGGACCCATCTGGGTGCTTGGGCAGGGGTGACGCCCTTAGCCAAGGTGGGGAGGACGCGTACCGTGCTCGCGCAGGACATGCTGTGTTCGAGACATTCAGACAGAAAGGTTGAGCAAGCAGCTGGAAGAGTGGCTCTGGGAATTAGGGACATTTGGACATAAAAGAGACAGGTGGTGATTGAAGCTGTCAGAGGCGACAAGAGTGGGCAGCACCAACACGTGGGGATGACGGAGGTCCCCATAAAAAGGCTGGCATTTGGAGATGCATTAGTTAGGGTTCTCGAGGGGAAAAGGATCCAAAGAAAATATATGTAGGATTAGGCAAGATTTATTAGGTAGGCGTACAGGATCCGAGGAAGAAGGATCCACAGTGGCCATCTGTGTGCTGGACAGCTGGGAGGAGCCAGCAGCTGCTCGGCTGAAGATGGAAGCTGGGAAAACAAAGGGCCTGGGACGCAGCACCAGGCCAAGGCTGAAGACCGAGAAGTTGGGGCATGAGCCTGCATCGGAAGGGGAAGAAACCACACCGACGTCCAGACATGATAGCAGTCACCCACAGACATAGCTAGAATTGGGCTTTACTGATTTCCTAGGCACTTCTCAAAGTGTGCTCAAGTTGACACATTTTTCATCACAGGAGCCTTGGGGGAGGTTGCTCAAAGAGCCACCTGTGAGGCTGTGCAGAGAAGTCACATGTTCCCAAGTCCTCCCGTATCAGACTGGTGGGACGGCTCAGAAATGGGTGCCCACAGCAAAGCCTAAGCCACCTCCTTTGCTGGCTTGGGGCCACAGGGCAAATGACTAGCACTGTGCCTACTCCAGAGCAGAGGCTGAGAGGGCAGGCGATGGGCCCAGAAGTTGAGTTCCAATCCCAGGGCTCCACTGAGGAGTTGTGTGTCCTGGAGCAAAAGAGTCTTCATCCGTACCAAGGGAACAACATCCATACCCAGCCCACGGGATAAGTCACGTAAAGGACTGACACTATTTCTTGCAAAGAGTAGGTTTTCAATGAATGCGGTCATGACTGTTACAATAGCAGAGGGTCTGAGTGAAACCCATCTGTAGAGACAAGGAACCGATATGGGTGGGAACGAAAGGGGAAGGCCAGAGCTTGGGGTTAGATCCAGGAGGGAGGATTACCACAGGGCTGGGGTCTGTAGCCCCTTTAGGAAGGAAGTGAGGCACTGGAATTTCCCCCCAAAGAGACAAGCAATCCAATTCAATTCTCCTCCACTTTGAAAAGGACTCTGGAGAGAGGCCAGCACGAAGGCAGAGGCTCTATTTATTGTTACTTTTTAAAAATAAAATAAAAAGGAGCCCTCAAAGGGCACGTTTGCAGGTTCTACCATTTGTGAAGAAAACACTCGACTTTATCAAAATTCTGTCTGTCTGCAGGGCTCAGCCAGGAAGGGTAAGACCCCATGTTAAGTCATACTATTTGACTTTTTGTTCTTTGCTTGACGAATGTTCAGAGTGTTAATAGGCTTTGCCTTTGTCAGCTGAGCCGGGAGGATTTCAAGACCAAAATGGATGATGGCACCGAGATCATACCAGGGCAGGGCTGACTGTCTTCAAGACACTGGGCAAATAATGCCAAGGAAGGTGACGGAAAGGGCTGGTGTCCCATGGCTGGGTCGTTCCCATTGCTTTTTCTCCATGGTAGGCAAATTTCGCTTTTGGAACAACAGCAGTGCTGTAATTGGAATTCATCTTATGTGGATTTTCCCCTCGGATGATTGAAGACTAGCTCAGTTTATGTTCAGGGGATAGAACCCAATGACAACGTCAAGACGGTCTCAAAGGGCTTTCCTGTCCGTGGCTGGGGTGGCCAGGTGTCACAGCTGATTCATGACTTGCCAGCCCGGCCCCTTTGTTTCAAAAGCTACCTGGAATCATCACCAGCAATACTCTAAGCCAAAGTAAGCCCGGCATAAAAATGCATTTGACTGAAGGTACAGCATGCAATGCCGATCAAAAGTAACCCTGGATGACAGATTTCATTAGGAGATCACCTCTGAGTGGGAGCAGATTTGAAAAACTGTGAGGATGCGACCCAAGGAAACCCGCATCAATGGCACGTTTCTGAGTGGAGGATGTAGCACTGATCACGCACCTGAAACTAATGGGCAGGAATTATTAACAGGCAGAGGCCTGTTGCTTGGCCAAGGCTATAAAGCTGAAATTGCTGCAAGTCACAGAGGTTTAGAACCTAATTTTAGCAACCTCCTCCAACCCTGGGTGGGCGCCTGCGTTTTTGTCCTTGGGAGTCCATAATTGAATTCTCTGGGTGTTGTGACCAGTATGTAACTTCGTGAAGCCGATTACCCAGCAGAACACAATTTTTAGTCTGACCTTAAAAGCATTACCTTCTGCTGTGCAATTAGAAAACATACAGAGAGTGCCGCCCTTCTCACGGGGCTTGATTTGGGGGAGAGGAAAGGGAATAAAACCACCTTGCTATTTCATGTAACCTAGTAAGATTCATTTAGATTCTATGCAGATCATTTAATAACAGATTTTGTAAAACCTTAACATAAGGAGCTACCATAAAACGTATTATCTTTTATTACCCATACAGAGAATGACATTTTAGATGGTAATAAATCGAAACCCAACAAAAGCTATTTACTCTCTGAGAGTGCTTGGTGAATGCCAGGAACGCAAGTTTCCTGATTTTATACTTCAGCAAAGATCACTCCCCAGGGTCATCAGAGACGGCCCCCAGGTGGCTTCAAGGAGGCTCGTCTGAGCGAAATTCTCCTGCCCCTCTGTTTGTGATTTGGAGAGGTCATCTCTACACTGGCCAGCCTACCTGAGGACCCCACCATTCCCACTGCTGTTGACCCCTCCTGTCTCGTGGGCCTTGGGATGGACGGCTGGCCTGAGCTGCACAGGGGTAGAAGCACTCATGGCAGTGAAGGCGAGCGCAGCCCAGTAGTTCCAGAGCACCCGCGGGCTCCCTTGGCATGCACCTCTCTCCAGAAGGCAGGAAGGCCTCCTCCGCTCCCCAGGAGAGCCACAGCCTCCTCCCCACCCCACCCGCATAACCACAGACCCACTGGGTCTGACCTCACCCAGACCTGGCCATTGGACCAGTAAACTGAATGAACTCAGAATGGTGCCCGTGAGGCCAGGTTCCCTGCTTGGTGACCAATATCACCAGCCCTATTCATTCGTCACATGTTCATGGAGAGACACTGAACTCAGCTTGTGTGATTTCTCTCCTGGCTGATTTTGAGTAAGTTCAGCACATCTTCAAGGACAGTAGCCCAGTGCTCACATCAAGGCAGCATCTTGGGACCTCAGTGTCTTGGGGAGCCGGGCATTGGGGACCCAGTGGGACTGAGTAGAAGATGGTCCTAGCCCTCACTGCCTCACTGCGGATTGTACTGGAATACTCAGTGCCATCTCGTGCAGACCGACTTGCCATTTGCCCCGTCATCATGGGAGCACATTCATCTTCCTTTCCGCTGGACAGTTTTCTCGAGAGATCTGGGTGTCATTCTACTTCAGAGGTTTGAAATGGAAGTGTCTTCCAGAGGAGAGACGGGAAGCACTGTGGGGAGGTAGGTGGCCCCAGCAGGCAGGTGAAGGTGGCAGCTGGTGAGGCTGTCAGCTCTCGGAGCTCGAGGCTGGTGGACATCTGTGCTCCCACAGACCACGTGTCAGCTTCCTGTGGCTTCCATAGCAAATGACCACAAAGTGAAGGACTTCAAGCTACACCAATGTATTACATATACCTCTGGAGGTCAGAAGCCCAAAATGATCTGACCGTGCTAAAATCAGGGCGTCCGCAGGGCTGGGTCCTTTGGGAGGGCCCAGGGGAAAGTGCATGCCTTGATTTTCAAACTCCAGGAGGCTTCCTACATCCCTGGGCTCTCAGCCTCTCCCTCGTCCTGAAGGCCAGCCATGCTGCAAGCTTCAAATCCACTTCCCACCTCCCTCTTCTCTTCTCTCTCTGTCTTCTAAGGGCTCTTGTGAACAAGGATGCTCAGGCAGTCCTGGGGAGTCTCGTCATCTCAAGATCTTTCACAAAGTCCCCTTTGCCACACAGTAACGTTCCATTTCCAGGAGTTAGGATGTGGACATCTTTGGGGCCTGTTGTTCTGTCTGCAGATATGAAAGTGTTAGGATAGTGGTCACTAGAGGCCAGGACGGGGAGGGAGAACAAAAGAGAGAGGCTGGATACCAGGTACTAACATCCAGTCTTCCAGGAAGAAGTTCTGGCATTCTATAGCACAGCTGGGTGTCTCTAGTGTACAGCAATTTATTATGTCTCAAAACAGCCAGAGGAGAGGAGTTTGCAGGCTCTTTGCAAAAAGAAATGATAAATGTCTGAGGAGATACAAACTCTGCTTTGACCATACACAATTGCACACAATACCGCATTATCACACTGTAGAAAGACATGCGATTATGATGAGCCAATTAAATTTTTTAAGACTTAAAACTTTGAAAGAAGAAAGTGTAACAGCTTCAGGGGGGGCCCAAGCTGGATAGCAGTTATCGCTCACACCCTCGTACATTGTCCAGGATGCTCATACTCGATTCAGCACACCCCACACTTGCCCACAGGATAGTCCTCTGAGGGGACCGTGCTGCGCAGTGTCTCCACGCCAACTGAAAGGGAAACATTCTCTGTGGTGTACAGAGGGGGCCAAAAAGAGCAGCAAGGAGCGGCTTGGGAAGACAAAGAAAGCTCTTCGATGGAGGCAACGACTAAACAAGGTTTCTAAGGACAGATTGACCTCCAGCGACAGTGCACAGGGAGTCGGGACGGTGTGATGAGAAAGCCCAGGGCACTGTGAGCCTCAGAGAGCCCAGGGTCCCGGGAACGCTGTGTGGCACAAGGGGACACACGGGACGAGAGTCTGTCTTTTGTGTGTGAGGTGCTTGGACGCCGTGTCCAGCCACTGAAGAGCTATCGGAGGGTTGGCCAGGGGCCCTGTGCACAGGAAGTATTGTTGACGCCTCACTGGAGCCTGCTGCGGATGGTGACCAGCTCAGAAGGAAGCAGGGGGACTGATCTGGAAGATGCAGAAGTGACTTGGGGGAGCGGGTAGGGGTTCAGGTCCTCTGACAGCCAGGGCGATAAAGACGATCAACTTCGGAAGGCTCAGGAGAACCATCTGCAGCACTGGGCAGCAGCTTGTTCGCAGACAAGAGAATCACCAAGGGCAGTTCGCAGGTGCCACCAGAGCGGATGTCACCAGGAAGAGAGGCCAGGTGGCAGGCACAGAGGATGGCACTGCCCCAAGGGGGAACGGACAAACAGAGGCATCTGGAAGAGGGTTAGAAGTAGGCAGGAGAGGAGAGGCCAACGCAGTCCAGTGCCTTCCAGAAATGCATTTTATTCTTTTTAGAAAGGAAGAAATAAAGGAAGATTCACAGAGAGATAACTTTTGGGAAACTATGTTTTCCACGTTTTATTTACACTGCATCCAAAGCAGGAGAGTCTAACTTAAGATATCTAAGGTCTGTACTGACCTGCAGTTAGCCACAGGCTCATGGAGAACGGTGAGGGTCCGGGTGCAGCCCGCCAGCTCTCGAGGAATGTAAATCCTCAGCCCACCCTGGCTCCTGACCCTCACGCCGGCACTGGCGGCCCCCCGCGTGTGAAGCTGCCACCCCTGGCTTCCCAGGAGACCTAGGCCAAGCGCCAGCTCACACTCCACAGCCTGAGCACTGCTGGGACCAGCGTGATGCTGCTGTGACAGCTCGCAACCAGCAGCCAGAGAGGCACACAGGAAGCTAGCAGATGGGACGGACGGTGCAGTGCAAAGTGATACCAAAATCACAGTGAAGAGCCTTGAAACGACATTTGATTTCTCTTCAGCTTTGGAGGTCTGTGCTTCTTTGTCTCGCTCAAACAGATAAACAAGAAATTCCTCAACATGTTCAGTTCTGAACCAGCTACATCCATGTGAGGTTTCCTTTGTCTCTTTGCAGGGAGCCCTTGGAAGGGGGTGGTGTCCATGGTGACCTGTGGGGCCTTTCAGGGACCCGCAGCCTAAGTGTCCTACCTCACGGAGCTCAACCCCAGTGGCCCCGGTGCCCAGCCTCAGCCTGCAGCTCCATATGCTTTGTCTGGCTCCTCCTCTTCTCCTGAATTCTCTACCCACCCTTCCCGGGAAGGCCCACCCCCGGCCCTACAGTAAGCAGGAGCCACGGGAAAGCTGCCAATGCCACGGTGGGCACACGGCCACCCCATTCCCGGCTGCGCCTCCTGAGCACGCAGTCCACTCTGCCGCTGCCCACTGGCCCGCAGGCTGCTGAGGCAAACTTCCTGTCCACCCAGCTGGGGCAGCACAAGCAGTTTCCACTTTTGCCCCTTTCTGCAGCATCGTCCGGAGCGGGATCAGAGCCTCTAGCCCGTCTCCTTCCCAGGGACAGATTCCCTTTCATGCCCTGTCCTCACCCCACAGCAGGATGTACCTTCAGAAAGCATCACCCCTTAATCTCCTCCAGGCCCCTGCTTCCAGCCACAGGCCCTGGGTGCAGGGACCTCTCCTCCATGGTCCCACAGTCCTTCTTGCTCAGCTCTTCTAGATGCTGGCCTGGCCCTGGGCTCGATCTGTCACTCATCCACCACACAGCACAAATGCCTGACACTCAGAAAGGCTCAGCCATAGTTTGGTGAGTTAAACAGGCTCCATACGGCCTGCCTGGGTACCGTATGCTCTCCCACCTTCACACAGACCTTACTCAGTACCATTCCCACAGCACTCACCTCCCCAGACCTTAGATATTTTCTTTTGGTTTATTTTCTGGGGCTAGAAATCCACCCCAGGCGACTCAGTATCATTCATCACATCCTAGCAGAGTTATTTGAACCTAGTAGACGCTAAATAAATGTTTCAGTAGAACCAAACTGAATGTCAACTGTTTGCAGCCTTGGGTCTGAAGGAGACGGTTTTCCCAGGTAGGCTGTGAATACCTTCGGCAGTTTATTTACTGTAACTCATCAGTAACATCAGGAGATGTACGCTTTGCCCAGAAATGTTTCATTTGATTCTGGTATCCCTCAACCTTGAATCTATCACTTAGGTTATTCCAACCACATATGTCTAACAGGCAGTGTTTATTTCCCCTGTTGCTTCCCTACCCTGCCGGCTTTGTCAGCAGCCAGTAAATCCAGAGAAATGAGCTCTGCCTTCTTTACCCATTGGGCCCCAGCCGAGAATGGGAAAGCAGCAGGTGACAGCCAGGAACATGAATGTTCACATTATCCCTGGGAAGTGAGGTGGAAGGAGCCTAAAGACAAGCAGCAGTCACCACGGCCCCACTAGCTGCTTGGGGATGGGACGGAAGGGTGTGTCTGGCCACCTGCAGTGGGAATCAGCTACTTCTAAGAGGTGGTGTGTGTTCCTCCTGCTGGATTTACGGACTGCGTACTCCCAGTGTGACACGGTCCGAGTGGCTAAATCAAAGCCCAGACGGACAACAATTTCTCCTGCTTCAGACAGTGTTTTCCCCAGTCAGGTACAATATTTATAGACCAGGTGGCAGGTGCTGCTAACCCAGAGCAGCACGTGGTCTCTTTGGGAAACGTGGTGGTGGGAGGAGTGCACCTTCCTGGTGGGCAAGGCTGATGCGTAAATAAACAAGTGAACTGCAGTCCATCTCATCCTACATCTCCTGTTAATACTTCTCATCAGCAGTGCCTTACATGCTAGACAGCAAAGGGGCGTATTGACAGAACGCCTCCTTACAGCTCTCCTGGACTCGCACAGTGGGGTTTGTACACTGCACCCTGTTCTTACCAGCTCACAGTAGCCAACTCTGTGTCCCTCTTTCCACCTGCGCACACTGGAGCGACATCGCATAGGCAGCGTCCAATCAGCTACCGGAAGAGTACCAGGGCCACCAAAGTTGACAAACACTACACACCAGGAGACTCTGTTGTTCAACACTTACAGATATGCCACTCTCTCATTCATGCTTTTATAGAAGTATATGCATAGTTGGCGAATGATTTTATAATTGTGATGTCCCTTGGACTGAATTAGTAGCAGAGAGATAAAGCTCGAAAACAAGACATGGCTCCTGATCCAATCGAGCTCAGATTGTCATGACCAAGATAGCCAATAAGGCCGGGTGTGGTGGAGCACACCTGTAATCCCAGCACTCGGGAGGCTGAGACAGGAGGACAGTTGTGAGTTCGAGACCAGCCTGGGCTACATAGTGAGTTCCAGGTCAGTCTCAACTACATTGTGAGACCCTGTCTCAAAAAACAAAACAAACAAACAACAACAACAAAAAGATAGCCAATAAGCAAGTAATCAATAAACAGGAACATTACAGACTACAGTGAGCACTAGACAAAAATCTGTTCATTGTGAACTGCCACACAACAAATCACCTTAAGACTCAGTGACTTCCACCCATAGATGTTTATGATCTCACAGTCTCTGTGCCTGGGAACCTGGACACTGCTCAGTGATGCCCTCCACTTGCTGGGCTCCTGCAGAGCTATAACCTCGGAGCTGGCCTGGCATCTGCAGGCCCATCAGAAGGTCTGATGAGGGAAGAGTCCACATCCTAGCTCACCAGCGGGCGGCATTCCAGTCCTGTGACCCTTCCTGAAGGCCACCTTCAGGTTCATGCCACATCTTTAGGTGTTTCAGAGCATTTGGACATGTCAGCTCTACCCTTAGCACTTTTGTTAACCTCTTTTAATCTTCCCTTGCCCTGTAAGTGCTATTATCCTCCCCATTTGCAAATGAGGAAATTGAGGCAATGAAGGTGTGAGTTACTTGGCTGAGATCATTCAGCTACTGAGTGATGGACCCAGGACGGTCCTAGCTGATCAGATTTTACCTTGTTAGGCACTCAGGTCCCCAGCCTTCATGGAGCTGCAAGCCATTCACAAATAATGACCATTAGCAAATAAGCCGGAAATCGCCTATAGAAGGAAATGGAAATGTAACATCCAAAAGTAAGACGAAATGGGGTGTGATGGAGAGAAACCCACCATCTGCAGTGAGAGATAGGGAGAGGGACAGATGCGCAGAGAGGCCAGGCAAGCATGTGGGGTAAGGGCCGAGCCTCTCTCCATGTACCCCTCCCTCGTGGGCTTCCCCCACAGCTACCATTGTGCTTGTTATTAGTGATAAATGTTCCGTTAAATGCATACTTGTGTGGAAGGTGGCATCGCGGTGTAGAACATCAAGGGTCCCGAGATTGATTACATGCCATGTTTAATGACAAGACTTGATTCTTTTTTCAAGATGAAATGTTTGGTTTTGGAATCAGTGTGCTCAGTGAACCTGGCATGCATCTGTGGAGACTCCTGGGCCTCTTCCTGCAGAAGCACCGTCTCCCTCCATTTCGGGGATGTGTAATAACCGATGATGGCTCGGCTCAGGGACATCCAGAGGGGAACTGCAAGTGCAGGGGACATGCGTGACTGCAGGACTCAAACCAGGAGAGCAGCTGAGCTCCCTCAGAAAGGTCCTATGGATCGAAGGCTTTCAGGAAAATCAGAGGAACCAATTTCATTTTCCAGTTGAACACAGAGCATTTCTTGGGCAAAAGAGAATCCTACCTCCTAGGATTCTAGGGGTTCCCAAAGTAGGAGCAGACGCTGAGGACCAGTAGCCTTGGCTTGGAAATGCCACTGATATGTTCAGGCCTCTAAGACACAATTTAGTTCAGGAAAACAGTAATAGATCACCTCTGTCAAGAATGAAAATGAATCGCCCACCTGCTGTGCTGAGTCCTAGATAGGTCTTAGGGGCAAAGCCATGGTTCCTGCCTTTGACATTTTTGTCATACACCTAGGGAACTAGTAAACAGCACTCAGAATAAAATAGGAAGCATGGCTCTCACCTTAGTGGAAGTGAGCTCAGCACTGCGTCAAACAGCCCTTGAATCTGAAAAGTGGCTTGGGTCTGGCTCAGAGCGCAGCACAAAGCAGGATAGAAAGGGGCTCCATTCCACGCAGATACTCAGAGATCTAGGCTTCTTCCTTCCAGGGAAAAGGAAAATGGGGGTGGAGGGAGGTTCAGGGCACCACATACCTGCACCCTTTGGCCAGCATCAGTCCCACAGCTCGTGTCACTGCACAGAAGTTGGGAGGTTGGTCTGGCTTCGTGCTCCCTGAGTCCAAGGAAGTAGGAGTTGGCATTATCTTCACCATGGATGCCTTTGGTTGCTGACAACCACAACTGATTCTGGCTGCTTCTGTGCCTCACAGAACCTCATAGGTAAACACTGGGATGTGTTACAGAACCCAAGAAAGAGCTGAAACTGGCTGGGGGCAGCAAAACCCTGAGACCAGCACTCGTATCTTTCTGGTTGGGTGGCCCCACACAGCATGAAAGCTCTCTGGCGTTGGAGGGCCACCTCTCCTCAGAGCCTTGGGGCAGTTGGACACAGGCTCAAGAGAAGCCCATGGAAAGTATAGTTTGACCTTGGGAGTGTCATGGGCTGTCCTCTGCCCCATTCAGTCCACTCGTCTAGTGACAGGGTAGCTACAGAGGCAAAGGTCTTGTCTCCCAGAGGCAGACGGGCAGAGGGAAGTGTGAGGGCAGTGATTTTCCTACTGAAACATTCAAGAAGGCAAAAGGCCCCTCTTGGGCCCTGGAGCCACGCGGGTAAAGCAGGAGGACTCACCCCTCACTCTCTCCATGCTTTTGGCTCCACATTCCCTATCTCCAGAACGTCCCTGTCCCCACACAGACTGGGAGGGCCAACTCTTGCCAAGTATTATCCCTCCTATCTGGACAAAGCCTCACACAGTCATTGCTGGGGCTTTTCAGAGGTGGCCGGATCTAGGGTGTGTGTTGCTGGGATCAAGGACGTGACGCTGGGACCAGTCCATGTTGCAGTGCTAGGATTAAGGGTATGAATGCTACCTGCCCTGAGAGTGGCTGGCCTGGATTAGATACACAGGACAGAAGGAGGGCTGCTGCTGTTGTCGCTTGACTGCTGCTTGCTGCCTTCTGCCTGCCCTACTTTGACATGGACTATTTCTCCTTTGCGGTGCCCCTCTGCCGTGCTACCCCACCTTGGAGCCAACTGACTATGGACTGAAACCTCGATGAACTGTAAGCCAAACAAACCTTTCCTCCTTTAACTTTGGGTGACAGGTATTTTGTCTCAGCAGCAAGAAAAGTTACTCAGATGCCAAGGGAGACAGACACAACTCATGGCCACTGGGGCCCATTGCTCCGCACCAAGAGCGTGTGGCAAAGAAGTGTCATCCATGCCTAGCTGCCCAGCTACACAGGGTCTGGTCTGGCTGGGTAAAGATGCGGAATGACCTGTGAGCAAGACAGATGGCATTGCATATGTGTATTTCAAGAGTGACCTGGGGAGGTAGGGAGGGACTTCTCAGGAAAGGGTCAGTCAAAGGGTAACATGGATCAGACAGGAGGATCAGGAAAGCTCAGAAATCTATGTGGCATCTCCTCTCATGTTTAAATAAGGGCTGGGCCTTTTGCATTTCACAGGAGGGTATTTTTACTATTGGTTAGTTGTTTTGAATGATTGTTCTCCTTCATGTTTGTTATGGAAAAATCCCAAAACACTGACAACGTTTGATCTTCGAGTTGCCTTAATAGTGAAATTGGAGTCGGCCCCAGTGGTTGGGGTTGATTAAGTGGCAGCCGGTTCACTCACAGAACGGTTGCTCAGCTGTGAACATGGGTAGACAGACCTGTAAGTACCAAGATAAAAGTGTGACGGCAAAACAAAATGTATAGCTGGGGGGTAGTGTTCTGTTTATGTGTGTGTGTGTGTAAATGTGTATTAAGTTCGTGTGCACGTACGGTGTGTGTGTATTTGTATGTATGTGTGTTGTGTGTGATGTGTAGGAAGAAAGCAGGAGACACACCAGGCCACTGTCGACACTGACTAGAGTTAGCTAAGGGTGGAGAAGGATCCTCACTGCCCACTTTAGAAATGACTGCATCATTTTGATTTTCTTACAATCTTTGGGAAATATTTCGGTAAGAAAAACATTTTTAATGTTAGCCAGAAAATTGAGACTTTTGGAATAGCTCATTCCCAAGCCCTACAATTTATCTGCTTCATAGTCTAATTGATTCTCCACCAGATTAATCGATCTATTTCTCATTATAGCCATAAAGTTTTATTTCAGGAGATAAAATTAGACAGGTTCATTTTTTTTTAATTATTTCTAAACTTTGTCAAACTACAAAAGAACCCCGCCGGTGCTCCTCCCTTGCACTGTCCCCAGAATGTGCTCATGCCTCTGTGTAAATGGGACTGAGTTCCCCTGAAATTACCTGTGTGGGGGATGGGACTGCCCTCAGGCTTAACCTCTGACCTCCTTCACCCCCACTCTTGGCTGTGGCACCCAGCACACTGACAGAGGTGGCTTCCTGAGTGCCATTAAGCAGACGCATAAACCAGTGAAATTTTTTTTTTAAATCACACTAACATTCTTTGTGCAAAAAAAGAATTATTTCTGAGCAGGGGAAAATGGTAACAAATAATAATAATAATGTACTCATGAAAGGACTGGAGTGCTGTCATGCAGATCCTACTGTGATACTCTGGCATGATGCAACAGCTCTTACGCTTTCTTGCTAATAACCAGATAATCGATCATACCATTAGTTACAATATTAGTCAAAACTGCCTGGTTGCTACTCACAGGACGTGTAAATTAAACATCCTGAGGAAAGGAGACATTTACTGGCTGCTAGAATTCACACAATCTGAGAGGCACATTGGCTTGCAAAATGACTGCTCTGTGGGCTCTGGTCACGTTAAAAGGAATTCCTCCTCTGCCTCTCAGTCCGTGTTACCTGTATTCTCCTGTTGACTTTTTCTGCGTGGATGCAGGTGGCCATGGCCAGCTCCAAATTGGTGCATGACCACCATCCATTTCCACAGAAAGAGAGCTGCTTTTCCCTAAGCATTTTAAAAGAAAGCTGGCTCAGAATTGAACTTCAGTCTCTGAGTGGCCTCTTAGGTTATGTACCTATCAGAAGGCCCTGGAAATGGGAAGTCCTGATGGGCTTCCCAGGTCTGAGCCACATGACCATTCCTAGATTAGGGCTGGAGTCAGCCCTCCCTGAACTCCACTCTGGGAAAGGGTGGTGCTCCAGGGGAATTACAGCACAGCTGTCAGAATTCCATTTGTCCGCAGCGGTTGGAGAACTTTGTGCCCGCTTCCATTCTGGTGGGGCCTGCAAGAACCAAAATGTCAGGTGCAGAGCTTTACAAGGAGCACATCAGCATCCCCCTCTGGCCATGCACTTTTTTGCCCAACTGTTCAAATCAGTACTCCTTAAATTATTAGCTTTTAGTTACAGGAGTAACCCAAGGGAGGCCCAAGGGAGCACACAGCTAACCACCTTGCAGAGACCTGAAAGTTTGGGGAGAGCCAGTCCCAAGCTAGTCCTTTGGCTGTGAGAGCTGTGGGCTCTGCAAGGAGCTCTGAGATCCCCATTGCTTTTCTGATCTCTGCTCCCTGTGCTGTGTGTTAATTATCCACTGGTATAACCCGGGGGGTTAGAAGCTGTAACATTGATGGGGCTGTTTATGCCATTGCAAACACCTTTTATTTTTGTTGTTGAACATAGTTCAACTCAGACTCTCTGTGTGAGTGATTAAGAAACCAATCCAAACTGGTTTAAGCAAACAATTAAAATGAACGCCCGCATTGGCCAGGAAGTCCTTGCACAGCACTGACCGCAGGCACAGTGTGATGAAACGGTTCCAACGCAGCCACCAAGAACCATCCCTTTCTCTCCGAGGTGCATGTGCGATTTTCTCACTCACTTGGCTTCATTCTCAGGCGGGCTCTCTGCCCACGGCTGCCGAGGGGCAGGATGGCTCATCTGGCTCTGTGGTTGAGCAAGCCAAGGTTCACACCATGAACACCGGGATGCAAATTCCCTTTGTCCACGGCTGAGCACAGAGCCTGGGCCTGCATAGCCATAGCCGCCACACCCTGGGGCAGGAAGTACCCTCTGAACTCTCTGCCAGGGGCTCAAACTAGGGGTCTGCCAGCTAGAGCGGGTACAGACCACCAACCCACACAACATGGGCAGGGTAAGCAGAGGTCGCCAAGGGAAAAGGGGGTGCCACTGCACCAGTGGAAGACTCGCGTGGCCGGATGCAGATTGTTGGCTGCCAGCCACGCCCTCTTCATCTCATCACTGCTGTCTGGCTAGTTGCTTGGAATGTTTAATGGTCACCCAATATCTGTCCAGTAGTCAAAGTGAAAACCACATGTATGTGAAAGGAGACCATGGCGCAGTATTCCTCATGTTAGATTCACAGATCACGGCTGGATTAAAATGCATCTTCCAATTTAACATTCTGGGAGACTAAAAGGACAATGCCAGTAGAAGTGACTTTAAACCTCACTTGGTTTTGCCCACCTGTAAAATGGGAGCAATAATTGCAGTTTGACGTGCTTGCTGGAAAGATGAGCACAGTCATTTCTGGAAAGTACAGGAATCCAAAGCCTAGTTCATCAGAAATTTCAGCAAATATGAGCTCCCAAAGCTGCTGTCTTTGTCCCGATTTCATTATCAGCATTAGTTCCATGTCCAGATCCACTTTAGGAAGCCACTGTGAAATGACTGATATGGTGTGAACATCAAATACAAGCCCAAACCCAGAATGAAATGTTCTGGACTAGACCATCTCAAATGTCCCCTTCAATAAGGATAGTGAGTACATCCAATTCCCATGACCATCTCCAACCTGTGGTCGTGGCCATCCTAGCAGAGAGGCTTCAGAGGCACCTAGTAGGTAAAAATGCTGTGACCGATTTCAGATGCCTGCCCGAGATGGAGTAGGATGAGGACAGCAGGCCAACATGCCGGCCACCTTCCCAAGCAGTAACCAAAATCTAAATGCCATCTTCTCTGCTCTGTGTTTGCTTTGCAGACTCTGGAAAACCCCAAGTATGAGTTGATCATCGAGGCTCAGGATATGGCAGGACTGGATGTTGGGTTAACAGGCACTGCCACCGCCACGATCGTGATTGATGACAAAAACGACCACTCACCCAAATTCACCAAGAAAGAGGTAAATCTCTGCTGAATACCACCACAATCGCAGCCGCAACTGCTGACCAGTATCACTCTGTGTACCGCAGTGGCTGCCACCTCCTCACTTGCAAAGTCACAGTCCTCCTCCGTGGGAGAGACGATGGAGTTCTGCAGGAATTCTGTCTCATGTTTTCATTTCATGTGAGTGTAAAGTTAAAGTACCAGAGCAGAGCTCTGGAGAACAAGAGCACTGAATCTTGTGAAAGTCCACAAGAAAATAACTTTTAATGCCAACGCGCCATTTTCATAGTTTTATGGGTGTTATTTAGCATTGCATTATGCAAGCCCCGTTGTGATTTGAGCGTGACAATAGCTATTTTTTCGGAGAGTACAGCTTGAGAGGCCAGACGGAGCAGAGCAAGGAGGTAAAGCAGATTTCTTTGGCAATAACAAGGTGGCCCAGGAACTTATAAATAACAACCAAGTTAGCTGGCCTAGGAGAACCATTATTTATTCCCAGCTCCTGTGCTTCCATGGTGATGGATTGTGTGTGGCTTCCCACTTGTTCCAGAGGAGCGATGTTTGGGGAAGGGTTGAGGACATAAGATCACGCTCTGCTGCTGAATCCGTACACAAACCGGGGCATCATTTGCACATTTGCACTGTGCATCTGATGGGAGTATGCCGTGGGAGCCAGAGCCAGGACCCCCTTTTCCCCCGACCTGGGGATCCTGGGGAAGGAGGGAGGCTTCCGAGTTGTTGAGCCTTGGCTGAGCCCCCATGACTCCCCATTTCCCTCCATGGCCTCCTCTGACTGTGTGAGCTTGGTTTCATTATCCACCCTCTACAAACGTGGAGCTTACTGTTAAACTGGGCATGGTGGCCCATGCCTATAATCCCAACATTATGGTAGGCTTGAGGCAGGAGGATTGCAAGTTTGAGCCCAATGGGGGCAACTTAGTAGGAAGACTTTGTCTCAAAAGGAGAAAGTAAAAAAGGCTGAGGATGTAACTCATCAAAAGTCTTGAGTTCAATCCCTAGTCACACACACACACACACACACACACACACACACACACACACAGAGCTCTGAGAAAAGCACCAAGGTCATGGGCAGAGGAAGCAGCAGAGATCTGGAGTGAACCAGTCCCTGGGTCTTGGGAGCCTTGAACAATTTCAGTATAAGTTCCTGTCTGCTGCAGGTGGTCCCACCCTCCAAAGCCTTGCTGAGCTGAGCCCTGGTTCCCCCGAGGAATCCTAGGGCTGCCCAGGGTGGCTGGGGGCTGGTGGGCCCTCTCAGCCCGCTGTTGGTTCCCCCATGGCCTCCCCACCTCAGTAGCCTTGCATGATTCACGTACGGATGGAAATCTCCTCCCCGGGGCTGTCCAGGGCACACAGGACTCAAGCTCAGCAGCACAGCAGAAGCCATAGTCCCCGGACGTGGCTCCATTCCATGACTTGCAGTGACAAGTATCTCTGTGGTCCCCAGACTGGAGGCATTCTCCACAAGTCACACCGCAGAAGATGGGTGAGGAGGTTGTTGGGGGGGGAAAACTACCTCAGGGTCAGACAGATGTGGAGAACACCGAATTGAAGGGTTCAGAAGATTTCTCTCTGGCCAAACTTGATGACTGGAGTGCCTTGTGCTCCACTAGGGGGCCCAATGTGGCCCTTGCATGGCTCTCTTCTTCCCTGGGGACCCTGTTTCCGGGACACCTCACCATGGGCCTTTAAACCCACAGAACACTCACCACACGGAATATCTCTGCTTACCCTGCAGTCAGGCTCATTGCAATCTTTAATCAAAACATAGCAATGAGGACAGAAATAGGATAACCCAGTGTCAGGGAGGACCTGACAGTGTTACTAGCTGTGAGGTTAATTAGTTACCACAGTGCAGTCCCGAACGTGGCTCCCGTCACTCAGGGAAAAGGCAGACGTGCGCTTAGTTGTGAGCCGAACACTGGGGCTCAGACACATTTTTGCTCTTGTTAAGATCTCTGAGTTCGCCAAGACCTGGCATGTAAAGGTACAAGATCCCAGTAATGAATGTAACTGTACTGTCTACGTAGAATGTACCAATAAATTCAATTTAAATTAAAAAAAAAAAAAGAAGATCTCCAAGTTTGAAAGGAAATTAACAGAGGCCTCAAAGTTCAGTAAACGATAGTGACTAGCATCAGGGAAATGTAGGCCCCCTGTGCACATTGGCAATTGGCAAAGGCACAGGAATTTCCTTCAAATGAACGCTGGATGATGAGCCTGGGATTCCCCAAGGGCAGGGCTGATGTCTGGACTCAAATGGAGCTGGAAGGAATAAAACAAGAGCAGGTAGCAGGCAAGTATGCCGGCCTCTCCCAGACAGGAGGTGTCCCAGAGGAATTGCGTCTGGTGCCAGACAAATGAAACAAGCAGTGAAGTGTCCCTGAAGAGCTGGCACTGTTTGTCACTGCAGAGGGACATGTGTATTTTGGACAGCAGGACTGCTAGAGAAGGCGTGACGGCGAGTGGAGAGGCACTCGTGGCCACCATGCGATGTGAGCCTGGGAGTAGGGTGGTGACAGAGCCACCCTCATCGGGTCCTCGTGAACGTTACTGGGTGAGGAGTGAACACCTTGTCACTTGTGCCTGCCACCCGCCACTCTGTGCGGGCGTTCCTAGCCAGGAGCCCTTGCCCTCCACGTTGTGAGGCTACTGCTTCCGGCAGTGCAGTCTGCAGCCCTGCTCCCAGCCTTCAGAACACCTGCTTCCTGCACGCAGGTTCTGGGGGGAAAGAACTCTGGGGAGAGGGCAGAGCTGAGCGAGGGCAGCGCAGACAGGAGCAAGGGCCTGTGGGAGGGAGGGAAGGAGCCCGTCTCCCACCCAGGACTGGACGGAGTGGACCCAGGCTGCAGGTGGTGGGACAGCTGCGTGCACGACACGTCACAGCTGCGACCTTGAAGGGAACCAGTTTTAGAGACGAAGGTCAGGGTGTAGCCATTCGAGCATGGAAGCGGTGATCATTTGGAGTGGAGAACGTCCAAAAAGCTGTCCTCAAAAGATGGTCTTGTGTGAATTTCTACCTATTAGGACATTTTAGTAGGAAGTTCAAGGTTGGGAGTATATGATTTAAAAAAAAAAAAAATTCTACTTGACATGATGTTCCATATTCAGAGAAATGTGTCCTTTTATCTGTTTCGAAGGACTATTTAACAGAAAAATTATGGTTGGCTACAAATAACAGAGATTGAAAATAGCACTGTGTTAAAGAAGAGAAAGGTATAGCTTCACTCACATAAAAGACTGCAGGAAGACAGTCCCAGGTCAGTATGGTGTCACTGGCATCATCAGATTCCCAGACTCCTCTTTGCTTTCTGCTTTGCCCTTCTTCGTGCTGTCTCATGGTACAAAAGGGTCACTGTAGCACCTGCCATCCTGTCCAATAACAGGCAGCAGGAAGCAGGAATGGGAAAGGTGAAGGAGAACCTGCTGCCTAAGTAAGTGGTATTAAAAGAGCCTCTTGAGAAGCCCAAATGACTTCTGCTTCTGTGTTATCTGTAAAGGAAACTGAGGAATAACACCATCCATCCTTAGCATACTAACAGTATGGTGTTATTGAAAGAAGAAGACGGTTGGGAGGTTATTTTAAAGCTCAGTCTCTGCACAGAAAGCTCATTTGCACGTTCCCCATGGGCTCGTTTACACTGACTGTAACCTGCTGAGAAACCAGGGCTGTGGGTCTCTTACCGCATCACGCCAGTGGTGCAGGATTTAACAGACCACACTGATTTTAACCTGAAAACGGGGCACTGGGTACGAGGAGCCAAGATCGTACTTAAAACTGCTACAGACAGTGGAATCAGCTTTTAGTCATTGTCCTCGATTAGAAACACTCATTTCCCTCTGGAGGTTTTTCTGTGAGTTTTCCTAAATAGAAGGTGCTTGTGGCTTCAACAAGGTACTAGTTTTTAATCCCCTAGACAAGGAATTTTAAAATGATCTCAGGAAACCTAGTTACGCCTTCTACACCTGGGGTTTGAAACAGCAGTGAGAACCTTGGTCCACATTCAACAAAGTGGTCTGTTTTCCCCTTTGTTCTACAGTGTCCATTTCTGTCCCCTAGAAGGGACTGGATTTGAGCCCAGCACAGAGTAGATATGTAACCAAAACTAGTGGAATGACTCATTTTCACCTACAGCCTCAGTCATGAGGGTTAATCAACTCCTGCTAATTTTAGAAGAATGTGTTTGCACATGATTATCAGGTGAAGAAGCAGGCACGGAGCATTTTCTTTCTACAGTCAGTTCCATTTCCAAATTATACCTTAAAACAGCTGAAAATTTAGACTCCAGACCTGAGTGCGTCTTAGGCCATTACTAAGGTAAACGTTTCAGTGGCTGAGCTGTAAATGCCACCTCTGTACAGCAGAAGTGACATAAAACGCCAAGGTCCTGCCCCGCCGCTGGACACTGGGTGGAGGCAGCATCCTGGTTTCCTGGGGACGTAAAGGTCAAGGCCAGAGCACAGCTGCCGAGCTCTGGGTGAGTGCTGCGGCCCAGCTCCACCCACAAGAGTCAGAGTGCGTAGTCCCCCAAGGCTCTTATTTTGCTCTTTTAATAAAAACGGCCTCTCAACTCAGTGCCCAGTAATACCCTACACTTCCTTTCCTCGTGACCGTCTGGCAGCACGCTCGGTGGTGCTGCTCCACGTGAAGAGACTCACAGCATCCCTGCGTATGGCAGCGTGACCCCGGTCGGTCTGGCCTTGCCTCTCACGGGGTCCATGGACCATGTTCTCTGTATTATCGGTACTTCAGAAACGGCTTACCTTGGGAACACGTTTCACCGAGGGGAAACGCGTGTAAGTACTGAGGAGCATTGTGAAATGTGAGAAGGTCTCGAAGTTTCTGTCATACATGTGTGAGTTACGCGGTTTCAGATGTCCACGTGTGGCACTAAGCTCCTTGGCCAGTTTGTCTCCCGTGTTCTTGTTTCGCGGCATACTGTGGATTTTACAGCGTCACTGTTGATGTCGACGTGGCAAACCCCACTGGAAGAATGTAGATCTTTGCCCAGTGTGTTCATCGCCACCTGCCGTTCTTCGTTCGCGCTTGAGCGCACAACGAAAGAACTATGCTGCCTCTTACGTTAGAAATGTACCTTCCCTCTCCGTGAGGTGTCGGAGGCAGAACGGTATCAGACACTGTTTTTCACCCCTTCGTCTTATCGTTTTTGCTTCATACTCCATTAAGATTCTCCTAGTCATGGTTTTATTGAGATGTAGCTCAAGTGTTCCAGAATGGTAATCTATAATTTCTCACTTGTTTCACTGAAACATTGCAAAATGTCTTTCTAAACTGCAGTCAATATGGCTTACTTGAGATTTGTCAACTTCTTTTTCATTAACATACGACTCTCACATGGAGCAGTACCCAAAGCCTGAGTGATGTAATTCTCCACAAGTGAAACACAAAGCCCACATGGAGAACTACAACGTGAGAAGCGGCTCAGAAGCTCCCCCAACTTCCTCCCAGCTTCACCAGCTGCTCTGCTCAGCTCCTCCTCGGACTCCTTTCCCTACACCTTAGCTTTTCCTGTTTTCCTCTTTCTCTCAATGGCTTCCCAGAGTCTGTGCTGCTGTTGCTTCCTTTCTAAGGGGTGTGGTGACCGTGGTTACCATTGGGTCGCGTTGAACATCATCGTTCCTTCATCTCCTGCCCAATGGGAACCTACTTCAGCAGTGTCTGTTGGATCATTTGGTCATTTTTTTCAAGTTGGGTTTTAGCTTTCTCTTGTTCATGGTTGGGTCTTTTGTTTTCCGGATGAGAATCCTTCAAGCCATATTCCTTTGCAAGTGTTTTCTTCCTCTCTGGTTTGCCTCTTCACTCTCTGAACAAAGTCCAGCTTTTTAACCTCTTGTTTAATGCTTCTTGTGGCCACTTTTTATACTTAGCAAGGTTAGTATGTTCATTTCTCGGACATACCTATAATAATTCAGCTTTTTATCTGTCGTTATTTCAATTTGATAAGTGTTTCATTGTCATCTTTTCCTTGATTAGTCCTGTCAAGGCGTCTGTCTACTTCTTTATTCTTTTCGAAGCACAACTTTTTGTTTTTTTTTATTCGTCTCCATTTGCTCTCCATTTCCTTCCTTCTAGTTCTTTGGGTATCATTTGCAATACTTTTTAACTTCTTGAGGTGATATTTATTTTTTAAATTTCTTGAAATGATATTTTGAGGATGTCTATAGTTACATTCCAAAATATGTGAGGCGTTGTAATTTCATGATTATAAAGTCCAAAAATATTTTTGTATTTCTTTGTGTTCCTTTTATCATGGTCTCCTCTTTCTGAGTTTTCTTTTTATTTACTTTTTATTCACATCTGTTCGCAATACATGATGATTACTTTGATCACGGAGAGTTTGTACATCCACATAACACATCTCAGTGCTTCTTTGTCCCCTTCGCCGCCCCTCCAACCCGGTTCCCTCCAACCGTTGTTCCTCTTCCCATCTCAAAAGCTCTATTTCCAGTCTTTCTTTGTCTCTTTTTTTAAAATTGTCATGGTTTCTCTGACATGAGAAACCCCAATGTAAAGAACAAAATAAAAGATAGATAACAGGAAGTAGGGAGATCTTTTTCAGATGAGAAGGGAGCAAGAGATGGAGGGGGCGGGGGGAAAGAAAGGAAAACGGATGATCGCGGCTTTCTAGGAACGTATTCCTTAACCCCACATATTTGAGTTTCCTGGTCCTTTCTTTATCATTAACATCTAGCTTAATTTCTCAGTTGTTAGCGAATATATGCTATGTGAACACTCTAGGTGGCTTGCTTTATAACTCTTAATGTGAACAATTTTGATAAAGAGCCCATTTGCTCTTGAAAACAATGTAAATTCCATAGTTGTTTCGTATCCTGTTCCATATGCACCAATTAGGTTATGTTTTACAATTTGTTCAGCTCTTCTATATATACGTTAATTTGCTTATTCATTCACTTAAGGAATAGACATAACATCTATGATTGTATCAACTGACTTCTCCTGTTAGTTTCTTCTCGGGGTGTGTTACTGGGGGCTCACCCCAGGGCCTTGCACATGCCAAGCAAGTGCTCCACCACCACTCCTGTTAATTCTATCAACTTTTTGTTTGGGTATTTCAAAGCTTCACTATTAAATGCATGCAATTTTAGAATTGCTGTATTTTCCTGATACATAAGCCTTCTATCATTATGAAACTTACCTCTCAAGCTCTGGGAATCCTTTTTGCTTTAAAATTTACCTCATTTAATATTAGAATAATTAACCAACTTTTCTGGGTCAATTTCATCATGGTATATTTTTCCCTCACTTTTTATCTCATTTTCTATAATCATGTACTTAAAATGTCTATCTTGTAAATAATATATTTGTGGAATTTGGGTTTTTTTATATCATTTCTCATGGTCCCAGTCATCTTAGTTAGATTATTTTGTCCATTTACATGTAACACAAATATTATACTGAATATCTGGGTTGAAATCTACCGATCTACCTTATTTATATTTATTTTCCTTTAATTTCTTATCTTTTTCTGAAATAATTGGGTATTTTTATAATTTCATGTTCACCTCTAATAATCTTAGATATACTTCACCTTCATATTTTTGTACTATACTAAGAAACTGTTATATACAGGATACATATCTAATATATAGAGATGGATGTCTTTAATGTATAGACTCTAATATAAATTATCGTTTTTCTGCTTTTTTGTTAATGCAAAGACCTTGGAACATTTGAACTCCCATTGCCCTCCTGCCTTTGTTTTATTTTATTTTTTTCCATCCTATTTTTGGAGATAGGATTTTTCATGTTTTAATTTTATACATACTTTAAATTTTACTAAAATATCATTTTAATATCAGTTTATGTTCTCCTGTTTATTTATCCTTTATCATTTTATTTATCCCATCCTTTTCTGTGCTTCCAAGTGGAGTGATTTTCCTTCTGATTAAAATTCCTTTTGTTTAAAAAGTACAGATCTGCTGGTGACCGGTTCTCTCTTTTACTGTTGGTCTAGGAACATGTTTCCTTCCTGAATTTTCTGAAGAACATTTTCACTAGATGTAGAACATTAGCTAGCAGTTATTTAAAGTTGTCATTTTATTGTCTCCTCATGTCTGTTGTTCATCAGAAAGTCAGCTGTCAGTATTACTTTCTTTCCCATTAAGAGAAATGTGTCTCTTTTTTTTTCCTGGATGCTTTCAGAAATATTTCTTTGTCTTTACTTTTAATCAGTTTTGCTGTGGCATGCTGAGATGTGGTTTAATTTGTATTGATCTTAGTTGTCCTTAAGTCTCTCCATTCATAACCATAACACTTCAAACGTTCCTTCTGACCAATTGGAGTTACTCCAAATCCAATGTCTTGTAGTTTTGGTTTAGATCACTTCTAAGTCTCTGTCTCTTTTCAATATCTTCCTCTTGACTTGGGGGTCATTTGTTCTGGTCCCGACATACCTGGTTTTTAGTTTTTTTTAATTAAATGATGGACAACATATATGAAAAGTTTAGAAATAATTTGGGACTCTAATTGATATATTTCTCTAGAAAGAATTCCCCTTTGCTTTCTGTACACAGTCAAGAGTAGGGAAAGCTGACTTCAAATCCACCTGGAATTGAGTTGGCTAATGTAGGGGTTGGTCAGGTCCCAGCTCCCCTTGTTCCACAGAGGCAGCCTTTCTGGGTCCTCAGTGGCTCTGCGGTGTGTCCAGGGCTCTTCTGCCTTGGCCAACCTTGACTTTCAGCTGTCTTCTCAGTCCTTTGACCTGGTTGGAAGTTCTGCTTGGCTTTGTGACTCTTAATCAACATTTTTTTTGACACAGTTGTTTAGCTTTCTTCCCCTGTGTGCTTAGGATTGGAAATGTCCTTAAAAGTAAAAGTAACGTCATATACGGGCCACACTGAAGTGCTCTTCCGCCTCCCCAGGATGCTATATGGTCAAGTTCTGGCCAGTTGAGTAGCTCCCCAGCTCCTTTCACACAGGAGCTGTGTGTCCAGGGATGGGGGAGGAGGGGAGCTGTATTAAAGACATATTCTGAAGCTATTCTAGATTTGAATGTTGATCTAAAGGAAGCTTGCCCCGTTTATAATAAACAAAGAAAACAATCTGGATTCACTTGTTAACCTGAAACATCAAGGAAAAACACTAGGCACAAAGCAGCATAATATTTTCATTGAACATAGGGGTTGGAGAAATATAATTAAATAGTTTGGCTGTGCATACCCTTTCTCATATCGTTCACTTTAAAATCAACTCACTTTAGTAAAAAGTCTTAAATGTGCTTCATGTCTCACCCATGATATTGATGATCATGAAATCCAGGGGAGCTAGACTGTGTAAAAAGAGCTGAACTCAGCAGGGCATGGCGGTGCAAGACTTATAATCCCAACATTCTGGGAGGCTGAGGCAGGGAGTAGGATTGATTGCAAGTATGAGCACAGCTTGGGCAAATTAGCAATTTAGCAAGACTCTGTCTCAAAACAATAAAAAGTTCTAGGACTGTAGCTCAGTGCAAAGGCCCTGGGCTCAATCCCCAGTACTACAAGTGAATTAATTCATTAAAATAAAGTAGAGAGAGCTGAATTCTGTCCTTAGAGACAAGCCTTGCTTTCTGACTCTCTCTTCTGGAGTTGATGTGAGTATCTGGAGCTTCTTTAACCCCTCGTGACCACGTCGTTTGTTCTTGGTAGTTGGTGGTGGCAGCTGTGAAGCTCGGAAATGTCCTCTTGTGCTTCGTCTTGTACAGGAATCTGACTGATGTAGATACATTTGTCCCATCCACCACAATTCCACATGTATTTGAGTGCTTCAAATGACATTCTCCTACTTCTGCCTGACTTTATTTAACTTTATTTCCCTTTAACTTGAGGGCTCTTCAAATTCACAAGAGCCTTTGTCTAAATGCTGGCCACATAATTATGCATGCTGCCTGCTCCGCTGAGATTAAACCAGAAAGTCAACCACACATTTCTTAGAAAATCGAACCTGTCTACATGATCTGACTCAAGTGACTTTTCTGGAGGGTGGAGTCCAAGACATTTTAACAACCAGATGAGTCTGTGGGGGTGATTAACTGTTTTCCCAAACAGTCCAGACTTCCTCTTCCTGTGAAGCTTTTTAGAGCTATTAGAGTGAAATATGTGATGCTCTTTTTGTATGTGATTTTATGAAATCACATCTGACAGTTTTCTATGCGACTGAGGTTTTAAATAAAATCAGTCCACCTTTGGGAACTTTATCGCAGGCCTTGTACAGAGTGGCAGGTAATCCGCATATGTAAAGAAATGGGCTATCTTGAGACAATAAAACGGTGACTTCAGTACAGAGGCACCAGCAATTTCTTACTGCAAACCGGAACATTGATCCAGATCACCTCAGTTCTTGGTTTATCTCCTCTTGGCCAACAGTTTATACGAGGACTCTGAGGAGCCATCCATTGCAAATTACATTCCCAGCTCCCTGTCACATAATTGAAGAGGGGTCACCTGCAAAACGGCCGACCCTGCCTTCCACATTTATCTCCACTTGGAGGGGATGAGTTTATTGGTTTCTTCTCCTGCACCAAGGTCATAGGAAAACATGAAATCATCAACTAAACCTCTTAGTGTTCAAATTTCACAGTCTCTGAAACAGCAGGTCTGCAGCTAGATTTTTTTTTCCCCCGCTAAAAGAGGGTGAAGGGAAAAATTTGTACAAATATAAGCAGTGACCTATAAATAGAAGCTCTCATCACGCAGTTATCTTCGAGCCAAGGAAAAGGGCAGCATGTGCAAGCCTAGATTTAATTGTTCACAGACCGCAGGATGAGATCTCTTGCATTGTTGAAAATATCCATGCTGATTATGGACTGTGTGTGTGATGTGAAACATCTGGATTTTTTTAAGTGAAAAAAATGTAATCTACCCTGTGGCAGTTTCTGCAAGTTGCTCGTAGAGGTAGACCAGACAGCCAGATGATTTATTGCATTAATCACTCTTGCACAATTATATTCATGTGTTGATCCCCATCATCCCTGTGTGAACCTCTATGCAAATTCTGTGCCTCTGCTAACCCTCTGGTTATGCTCAGAGGGTCAGTAGCAACTCAGTGGCAATAAAAGCCATTTTTCATTGCAGCAGAGCCACCCCGTGGTGTGGTGTCCTCGGAAGACTTCATCCTTCCGTCTCTGTTCAGAAACAATATCCCCCCCGTAAGAGTAGCAACCACAAAGCTACAGGGCATCTACCTTTTAGCTCTTAAGAATGTAACATTACTGGTTCCATAATGCAGTTTTCAGAATGAGAACCTGAGTTCAGAAATAAAAAAGCCAAGAACTGCAAAAACGTACCGTGTTGGCAGACGACGGGTCCAAGTCTGCGCCGCGCTTGGAAACCACCTCATACTGCAGGGCTGTGGGAAGAAGAACTCGGGTGTGCTCGCGCTGCAGCTGGCCTTGTGCTGGGCCGCAGCCGCCTGCGTCTGCGTCACCTCCCCACACGCTATGCTTTGGCTTCCTCCGGGCCACCGTATGTCCTATTCCCGTCTACCTGAGACTCCTTTCCGCTCTAAAAAAACCCCGTGTATTCGTCACCATACAAACTGCGCCTCTCCCAAGCACCTCCCCTTTGTCCCAACACACGTCTGACTTCCTCGTAGCTCAGAGTCATCGTTGCCTGTCCTTTTAATCCCACACTTACGTCTCCCTAGTCCCATTTGGATGCTTTGGTATCTCGGCACATTGCTTTCCATTGCTGCCTCCGGTGCTAACTCAAATGTTTGGAGATGAATTTATTATTGATGCAGCAAACGCTGGTTGCAAAGCAGTGTTTCATCTTCTAATATAATATTAATTATTTTTCTTTTCCATACTATATATAGTGTTACATGAATGCCAATATCTGTTGTGTATATGAGCTCTTCTGTTATATATTCTATTCTAATCCCAATAGGAATTTATCCTAATATGCATATATTCTATATATTTTAGTATATGTGCTGCCGAAGCGAGCACAATACACACATATTCTAATACCGAATGTTCACCTTCGAATGTGCAACACAGTTATTTACTTGCTTGTCATCACCCTCCCCAGATCAGAATGAAAGTCATGAAGAAAGCCCTCGTGTCCTTTGTTCCCTGGTGTGGCCCCAACACCTAGTCTAGCATCTAGTAGATCCCCAAATAACTGACAAGCCAGGAGGGAAATCCTGAATGTTTTACTGCAAACAGCACAGACCATCAGAAGTTTAAATATGTCCTTCAGCGGACTTTGGAGAGACTGTCATCCAAATCACCGGTTTTATTGATGAGGGACACTGCTCGAGGAGGTAGCAGGTCCCAGACCAGTCTCCATGCGACACAGAATGCCATTGCCAGGAACAGGTCCAGGCCTCGCAGTAGCACAGCAAGCCACCAGCAGGCTGGAGGCATCCTTTCTCTGTGGAGTACAGGATCCGAAGTGAAGAAACTCATCTGCATAGAAGACAGAGATCCCTAAATGTTTTTCCTTTCAGTGAAGAAAAGAAAAAAAAAAAACCCAAGAAAACTCTGCATTAGTAAGTAAGACATAAAGGGGTCATTACAGCAGAGACAGGCTCAACTTATCCTGTGAGTTATAAAAAATGCAAGGAAGAAACCGTGCCATGGCGCCGCTGTTCTGTGTGAGTTCGTTCTTCTAAGTGGGATTAAATGCAGTAATCCAGAATTTATCTTAATGTATTCATTTCTTTCCGAACTAAACCCTCCTTCAGTTCTGGTATGTTGGCAGCCTGCACTCGTGCACCACGTCTCATCCTCAGGCCACTGCTTCCCAAATAAACTCATTCATCCACCCCCTGCCCTCACACGGGCATCCTCTGCCTCCTCTCTGCCAGGCTCTGGGCGCAGTACGCTGAGTGAAGCGAGCAGGTCCCTGCCCCAAGACGTGCTAGTGAAAAGTTGAGGGGTCAGCACAGAGATGCACAGTGACCCTTGGTGACAAGAGGGAATGGGGTGACATCGCTCCAGACAGGCCCGGCACCCATGTGGAGCTCAGGGCCATCTTCTCTGAGGAGATGACATGACCGTGTCCGTCTTTGCTTCCTGTGACTACACAACTAAGAGCTGCAGACCAAGTGCCTGAACAAAGAAGCCCATTCTCTCCAGTTCTGGAGACCAGAAACCCAAGCTGAAGGTGCCGGGAGGGAAAACCTCCCTGGCTTCTGCAGGGGGCTGGTCTGAGGTGCGCTGGGCTCATACTCACAGCAGCCTGCTCTCTGCCTCCGTCTTCCACAGTGGTCTCCCCGTGTGCACATCCGTGTCCAAATTTCCACTTTCTTTAAGGACTCCAGCCTGTTGGGTGAAAGCCCACTCTACTGACCTCGTTTTAACTGGATTCCCTCCATAGGGACCCCGTTCCCAAGGCTGGCAAGGGAGGCGGCAGGATGGACTCCATGGGTGGTGTTAACAAACACTAAATGGACCCAGGGCACCATGCTGAGAGCCAGAGCCCCCACCCTGCTGCAGAGTGCTGTTGGCTCCTGGCGGTGGGTCACCATTCAGGAAATGACTGGGGGCGCTGGCACCAGTGATGAAGGCCCCACTGTCTGTGTCGTGCCCAGAAGTGGGAATAATACTGCCCACGGGGTGCCAACAGGGGTCAACATTTCGATCGTGACTTTTCGGCTGTGCATATCCCACAGGCTCTCTGTCCCTGAAGCCTTGGACAGCCCACCCAAGAGTCTGCCTGCATCCCTTGCAGATGGGGAAACTGAGGCCACACAGGCCCCTTCCTTCTCCAAGGTCAGATTCCAAATGATGTCTGCTTTTGCCCTGCAAATTCAGTTGCACGACGTATTTCCGTAACTTCGCCAGTGGCCCATCCATGAGAGCAGCTGAGCACAGGTGCTTGTGAATGACAGAGAGCTGTAAGTCCCTTGCCCCCGACTGGCTCTGTATTCTTCAGGTAGCATCCAGTGAGACTACCTGGACGTGCTTGTGTGTGCCTGCTGGGGTCGAAGATGGGGCCTGCCCTTCCTCCGTCCCTTCTGCCCCAGTGGCACAGGGCCTAGTCCCCCATTGCCAAGGGCAAGGATGCCCAAATCCACAAATGCTCAATTTCCGTCTATATAAGGGGGTGGTATTTGCACATAGCCTATCTGTGTTCGCTTCTATGCTTTAAATTATCTCTAGGTTACTTATAATACCTGACACTGCTGACGTGCTAAGCCATTGTTACACTGTATTATCTAGGGGATAATGAGAAAAAAGTCTGTACATGCTCCTTACAGGCAAAATATTTTTTCAATTATTTTCAATCCACAGTTGGTTCAGTCCATGAATACTGAGCTTCAGATTGGGGTGGGGGCGCACTAGGACCACAGCACCTATTTCACGGGTATGGGGTACAGGCCAGACAGGGGAAGACCTTGCCCGGACTCTAGATCCCTCGCTTTCAACCCTGGGTCAGGCTACCTTCGTGCCCTTGGCAGGGGGCCTGCTCAGCATCCATACAACCTGATTTCAGAGTATTTCTGCCTGGTTCAGCTGAGCCACTCTGCTCCTCCCCAGGGGTCCTGCACTTCCGGTCAGCTCTCTTGGGTTCCTTCTTCCTCTGGGAATAGCCTGTTTCTGTCCTTACCCTCCTCACAGGGAGCTCACTGGAGCAGCGGAGCTTACAAAGCTGTAAGCTCCCTTCTGGACCTGGCAAAGTGCGCCTTCCTGCCCACTCCGCCCTGCCCCACCTCACTTCTCACTCACGTTGGGATGGGGTTTCATGCCAGCCCTCGATTCATCCGCAGCCCACAGAGAAGTCTCCTCTCCTGAGCTCACCTCTCCCTTTCCACTTCTTCAGATTGCAAAAAGGGAAGTCGGGCGTGGTGGCACACGCCTGTAATCCCAGCACTCCGGAGGCTGAGACAGGAGGATCGCTGTGAGTTCGAGACCAGCCTGGGCTACATAGTGAGTTCCAGGTCAGTCTCAACTATATAGTGAGACCCTGTCTCAAAAACCCCCCCAAAAAAATTGCAAAAAGGGGATCAGGGGTCTTTTAACAGCCAAACAATTTGATTGGTGGCCTTGAGTCTTTATTTTAGTAGGTCCAGTGAGCAAATATAGTCACCATTTCGTATGAGCAAAGAATAAATTTTTTAAAATGTTATGTGTAAAGCTAACTTTTTAAATTAGCAACTATTTGGCGCTTATCTATGTGAGCCACCCTCTGAAATGCTTCAGGAAACTTCCTTCATTTATTTCTCACAACAGCCCTATTTTACAGATGTCATTCTACAGGTGAGGAGACCAAGACACCGGGAGGGTTAGGAGCATCCGTGCAGTCCTGACACGGTGGCAGGTGTGGGGACCAGGAGTGGCTGGTTCTAGACCATAGCTGTTCCCTGACCCTGAGTTCTTGTGGGCTCCGTGAAGTTCAGACATGAAAGAAGCCAGTCCCCTAAACCACCTAGTCCTCTATCAGGAGACTCCAGCAGATTAGTCCAGAACCCAGAGAGGACCCTGAACACAGCGTGTTCTCGGACAGATGCTAACATCTCCATTTTATATATAGTACAGTGGGGCCTCGGTACATATATTTGCATATGGACTTTAAATTCTGTCTGCCTTGCTGTCCGTGGCTCTGATCAATTCACCAAGTAGTAGACATCATGATGGAGACACAGGCTTTCCTCGCTGCTCAACTGAAGCAAGACAAACTGTAGTCCATTCTCTAGGCCATTTGTGTGTTGGTCAGCTCTCTCAACATAACAATTTTTTAAATCTTTTTAGTTTGTGGTGGTGGTTGCTGTAGTTCTATAATCATGAATGAGATCATGTGTTTGTTCAATCCTCATTCTCTGTGAGTTGGATCTGCTTATTCTGAGTTGGCAGACTCAGGAACAGCCTCAGCTGTTTCATTCATACTCACCATGTGCCCCTTGCAGGACAGGGAATGTAGAGCTGGGCAAAGTCTTCCCTTCACAAGGCTTAGCAGGGAGAGCAGATATCCAAGTACCACCGATACATCAAGAGGACCTTGCACACAGGACCTCAGGGAAACAGACCAGGAAGCTCAGTCATGAAGCAGGTATTCATGCTCTGAGTCGTGGCTTGACTAGGTGAAGTGAGGAGGGGAGGGGTGTGAGCATAGAGCAATCTGAGCAGATCAAACAGCATGTGCAAGTGCCCTGGGACACACAAGAGCCATTTGAGGGACTGAGAGGTGGAGCTAGGGCTGGTTAGTCTACTGTAAGCAGGGATGGGCAGGAGTGATGGCCCATGTTCAGTGAGTGAATCTGTTCCCCAAATGACAGATATTGGAAAGCTCTGGGCTTCCTTGCCTACCCCAAAGCTACCCCAAGTCACTCTTGGGTCAACATTAACTGACTTCACCTGGTCTTCTTCAGCAACCACTGCCTTTTTCCCAGCATGCACTGGATCAGCATTACTGGTACCCTCTTCCGCCTCCTCCAACTGGTGCTACTTTGAGGGCAGGCACAGCATCATTTGTCACGCGCTCCTGCTGGGCCACAGAGCTATGTGCCCAGAAGGAGCACACAGAATATCTATTGCCTTAAATCAAATATAACAAACAGCACTCATTCCCAGCAGCTCTGCAAACAGGGACAGATGCCTTCCCAAAGCACCCCTGGGTGCAAGGTTTAACACAGGTTCAGTTTGGCTCTGTAAACCCATGCATCAGAGCCAAAACCAGTTAGCTATGTGGTTTATAACAGCCACCCACTGGCCTCCTACACCACATGCATGGGGCCCTGTACCTCATGGCAAAGTCAACAAAAAATGTGAGTAAACTCAGTCCACTGTGCCATCCCCATGCAGAACTGGAAACGTATCTCTGCATCTCCTTTCCTCCAGCCATGGAAAACTAAATCAGTTAGAGGAAGGACGAGATCCACTACTCCTAAAGAAAATCTACTTTTAGTTTTTCCAGAGTCAAGGATCCTGTTTGCACACATTTCATTGGTAGGGAAAGGCTCCCACTCTGAACTAGCAGAAGCAAATCCTGGCTGGATTGCTACTCCTTCGTGGAAGTCCAAGGGCTGCCCCTCCCACTTCAGGTGTGGTTGCATCCAGGGGCTCAGAGGCATGGTGTGGCTGCTCTCTGGGCTCCAGCTCTGTGCCCCGCTTGTCTCTCTGGCTTTCTTCTCGGTGAGTGCTCTCCCGGCAGAGATTCCCAAGCTTAAATGCACTGTGCTATCAAGTCAGCAACTTGAAATTGGCAGCAGGGTGGAACGCGTATTCCAGGAAAATGGGCACAGGCCATACATATTTCTTTCCCCTTGAATTCTGGTTGCTAATCATTTTCCAACACACTGCTGTGGGTGAGTTATTATTTTACCCCTCCTTGAGAAACAGAGGACAGAGGGGTGTGTGTGTGTGTGTGTGTGTGTGTGTGTGCGCGCACGTGTGCATTTTAGCCAAAATGTTGGGCCTGTGCTCTGTTCTGAAATCCACGATCTCTTGGACCTGCCTGATTCTTTCAGATTGTTGGCTTCTGTGTTTAAAGGATGGCCATCCACACCCAGGACAGTGGGAAAGATACAGATATCTTTATATAGATATATAGTGGTTATGGATTGAACTCAGGGCTTTTGCATTGAACCCTATCCCCAGCTTCTTATTCTAAGACAGGGTCTTGCTAAGTTGCTAAGTGCCAAGGCTGGGCTTGAGGTTCCAATCCTCCTGCCTCAGCCTCCCAGAATGGTGGGATTTTATAAATATGTACCACCATGCCTGGCTGCAGAAACATTTTCTTCAGTCTCCTTCCAGATGCTGCTGATAGTCCCTAACGGGGTTCCAAACTGAGAGTGAGACCTATCATCTAGTTTCACCGCAATAAGATTGTCTTCTTCCTCTGTCCTAGAATTCGTCACTAACCTCTCAAACCTGTAGAAAATAAGTTACTGTGGTTGGAATTTCCACCACTCTCATTCCTTTTCCTTTTTGATTCAAAAACATGATATGTCTCACTGGCTTGCTATTAGCTGGTGCAGAGCTGGCCCAGTGTCCCTAAGGGGCTGCTTGGTGGCAGTTAGTTCCAGAAGCAAGACTCCTCCCTCCCTTCTGCCTCAGCCTCCATACACTTAGGGAGGGAGGTCTGCAGCTTTCTTGGGCTCTCACTCACGTCCTGAAAATCTGTCAAGGCAAGGTGGGCCTGCGCTCGCAGGGAGAAGAAAACCCAGTCACGGCATGAGGTAAGAGGGTTGGAATCACAGTCCCTTACCATCAGGTTAATCAGGGTCTTTCCCTGAGAGCACAGTGCAATGGCTGATGCAGGTGAAATGGGCTGGATAAGGTTTGCTTCCTCTTCCTGGCCTTTTTTATGTCTTTAGCTGATTTTTCCACACAGCCTAAGCATTTATAGTCATCATCTTTGTAACTGTTCTGTGGCCAAAGTCAATGGCAGGGCCCAAAGCACACAGAGAAGCCAGCCATCAGCTACCTGATAGGCTGTGAGGGGCCTGTCCTGGGTTGTCCTATGAACAAGATAATGGGCATCATTGCTGGGATATTGTATGGCATAGGCGGATGTGGGGTCTGAAAGTGCTAGGGCATAGTTGGAGTGCTAGGCCTTTGGCAAGAATCAGCTAAGCACCTACCATGAGTCAGGCGCAGCAGTACTGGGGGACCTAGGGATGAGGAAACCAATAGATGGTGCCTGAATGCAAGACATAAGTGTATGGTTCCCAAGCTTCCATTCTTTCTACTTAATCTAAATGGTCCCTTTTCCTGTCTTCCTGACAACTGAATCCAGCCTTTTCTGCTATTTCTAAGACTCTCTTTGACCTCTCCTTTTTTTTCAGAAGATGACTTTGCCTGCTATTTCTGATTCAAAACAGATCCCGTTAGAAGAGATAGCAGAGCTCTGATCATGTGCAGACCCTAGCTCCAAGCTTTTGGGTCTCTACTTTTACTAAATTCAGTTCTTAATTGATTCAGACTCTCTATTTCCAACCATCCTGCAACACCTCTGATATTGTCCTCCCCGATAGTCACTGTGCCCCCACTCCTGATTATCTGGACCCCCTTCTGCTTTAGCCTTTTGTCTTGTTCTTCAAAAGAGTCCTCACTGGATCTCTGCGAGTTTGAGGCTAGCGTGGGCTATATAGTAAGTGCAGCACTATGCTGAGCTGCTACGAAATGAAAGGAAAGGAAGAGAAAGGAAGGAAAGGGAAGGGAAGGGAAGGGAAAGGGGGCAGAGAGACAGAAAGAAGGAAAAAGGGAAGAAATGAAAACATCCTCATTTACCTAAGAATCTCATTTCCAGGAAAGGAGTAAGAGAAACTTGGATGGATGAATTTAGATACATTAAAACAGAGTTTCCAGAAGGTCTCTGAGCTGAGTAATTCCAGGCATATGCATCAATTACCAAAACAGCCAATTGCAACATGTTCAGGGATGGAGGCAAGGTGGAGAGATAGTTCAGTGGTAGTGCATACACAAGGCCCTGAGTTCCATCCTGTCCTAGTCACTTTCGTGTAGCTGGGAAATATACCTGACACAACTTAAATGAGGAGAGATTTGCTCATCTGTCATTGGTCAGCTCCAGACCTGGAAGGGTATAATGGAGGAAAATTGCTCATGCCGTGGCAGCCAGGATGCAGAGAGAGGTAAGGAGCCAGGGACAAGAGTACATCCTTCCAGGCCACTGCCCTGGTAACACACTTTCAATATCAACTATGAAAACATCAATGCATGAATCCACTGATGAGTACAGTATCCTAATGATCCAGTCACCTTCCAAAAGGCCCAACTCTGAACACAAGATTTGGGAAGGCATTTTAGATCTAAACAATAATATTGCACCTACGGCCCCCAAAAGTCACATCCATCTGATTAAGCAAAATGCATTTAGTCATCTCTAAGAGTGAGCAAGTCTTAACAGTTGCAGCATTGCTGAAAAGACCAAATCCAAAGTCTTCTCTGAGACTCAAGACAAACTCTTAGCTGTGAGTTCCTGCAACAAAAATCAAAAAGAAATGTTAAATACTTCAAACATACAATGATACAGAGTAAACTTCCCATTCCGAAAAGGAGGAATGGGGGAATAGAAAAGAATCAGATCAAAGAAAGACCAGAACTCAGCAGGGAAAACATTAAATTCTGTAGCTCTGTGTACAGTTCCCAGGGGAGTTTATAGTGAGATGTGACTTCCAAAGGGGCTGGGCAGCACAGCCACCTGTGGCCTTGTGGGTTGCAGCCCACATGGCCTCTCTCTTGGGCTGACCCCACTCACTGTCTACATTTTTACCTGAGAGACAATTCCTCTTTCCTGACATCTCCAAATTCCTGGGACTTCACTCTGGAAGCCCCTTCCACTGTGCCTTCAGCTTCACTCTCTCTGATTCAAGCTCTGCCCTCTCAAGGGCTCCATGCCTGGCCCCACGGGCCCTCCTTTGAAATTTGGGTGGAAGACTCCATAATCCTACCTTTCTTGTACTATGTGTGCCTGAAGAACCAGCACCATCTAGATGGTACCAAGGTCTGCTGCCAGCTCAAGCAGTAATCTGGCCCCCTTGGATCAGGGCTATTGTTGGTCAGAGTATCTGGATGGCTGAACTTGGAGAAACACTCTAGGTAGCTCTGAATGAGGAGGGAACCCTGGGGCTCTCTTCTCAAAACAAAGAATTTCCCCTTTTATATACTTGAGCCTATGATGGGTAGGGTCTGGCCACTTTCCTCAAGATATTTTTTCTGTTTTCCTAATGCAAAATACTTGGCTAATCTTTTCAGCAACCATGCTCTCCTTGGCCCTAACTTTACATCTGATTCTTTTCTGGCAAGCTACACAATTTTTGCATCCTTCAGCTCTGCTCTTTGGTCCTGATTCTCACTGTAAATCTTGGTGAAAGCAGCCAGCAGTACTCATGCTACAGTCTGAATGTTGGGCTGCCTTGAAATTTCCTCTGCCAGATTTAATAGTCTGTCACTTTTAAATTTAACCTCATACAAAGTCCTAGACATGGGCAATACGTAGACAAATTCCTTGCCAGAATGGAACACCCATGGCCTCTACTCCAGTTTACAAGAGAATCCTCACTGCCAACTTAAAACTCATGAGCCTGGCCTTTACTGTTGACATTCCTATCAGCATTCTGAAGTGAACTTTAACCAAAATCTTTCATCAATCTATGCTTACAGCATTGTAAGGCTTCTTTACCTCACATCTCCAAAACTTTTCAAACTCCTCCCTCAAGCCAGTTCTAAAGACTTCTAAATCATGTGGTGAAACATGGTCATATCAACAATCCCAGTTCTCTGGTACCAATTTTCTACATTAGTCACTTTCTCATTGCTGGAACAAAATAGCCAACACTGGAAACTTAAAGGAGGAGAATTCATTTTAGCTCACAGTTTCCTGAAGATTCAGTCCATGGTTGGTTGGCTCCATGGTAGAAAGACATGGCAGAGGAAAACTGCTCAGCCCTTATAGCCAGGTTTCATCCATTGATGAGTATAGTATTCCCATGACATAATCACATGCCAAACACATGAGACTCTGGGGTAAATTTAAATATAAACCATAGCATATCCAATCCTACCAATACAAAAAATATAGTGAAAATTTAAAAACAACTTTTTGGGTCCTTTATCTTCCTTCTTCTAGAAAGTACCCAGATAATAGCCCTGCCTATGAGAAACCAGAACATTTTTCTTTTTGCTTTCATCCCTGCTCACTGTCTCTATTGATTAGTCATGCATGGACCCTTTTATCCACGTGGCCCATTGAAATATCTAAATTCCCACAAACATGATGTAAAAGTCAAGCATCTTTGGGCAAAAGCTGACCTAAGACAATGGCTAATTGCCCTTGATTCTAAGACTGACCACCAGCTCTTCACAATCTGTGGTTTTTTGTTTATTTTTTGTTTTTTTGTTTTTTGGCAAGGTGGTAGGCTGAAGTGTGTTCTTCCTGGCCACTGAGTATTTCATCAGGAGGAAAAAATGCATCCAGGGCAAGATGAGAGTCCTGCTAGCTCTCAGCTCTGTATTCTCTATGGCCTGCTCTTAAGCTGGTTTATCTGTTCCTCTCTCCCACTTGAAAAGTGGAGTGGCTAATTCGTGAAATAAAATTGAAATTGCTTGCTGTGTAAAAGCTTTCTTTGGACTTAATTTCTATTTTTTTAAGAAATTTTAATGATGCTTCTGGGGTTTAAAGTCAGCAGGCATCCTGCAATCAGGTTTGTTGTATTTTTGCTAGTGTCAACATAGGGTATATATGTAATAAGAAACTCAAGACTATCTGTTGAGTGAGTAAATTTTCATGGTAACTGGTAATTGCTGGTCTATAAAAGCCCTCATCCTGTTGTTTCTGTTACTGGGTAAAAGTGATTTTTGTATTTGTAAAAGACTACACTCGTTTCAAATGGAAATATTAATCTGTAATTGCCCTTATATGAGAAGTACTAAGTTCGAGGCAGAAATAACAAAGCCCATTCACCATATGTTCCATACCTGCACAATTTACCTAAATAGAAATTGCCCAAAGAAGTTTTGTTAGCAGCCTGAAAACTTTCTCATAAGATTTTTAAAATATATTTTATGGTCAAGATGTTACAGTATCCTCCTAGGACTAATTCATATCTGGCCAAGAAAAATTGCCTTCTCCATTTACATTCCAAAGTCTGAACTTTTATTTTATAAATGAATTTTCCCTCCAATTTAGAAAGCACTGGCTACATTACAAATTTTAATGCTACTATTATAGGATCATAATTTTAAAAACCCAGGGTTCTCCAAAGGCCCAGCAGCATGCCATCTCTCCACTTTATTAAAATGAATGAACAGATGTACAATTTATTTCTGCCGAGCCATCATCTAAATTCATAAGCTATTTCTCATGTGTCTGAAATCCACGTTGGTTTCCCATTTTCTTTGCCTCAGAAAAAAAAATTACACTCCCTCATTTATCACTCTGGGGACATCAACGAGAAGTCTACTCTTCACTTCATTCACTTTAGACTAATATCCTCGACACAATTTAAATCCCATCTCTTCAAGGCTATTCAATGAGAAAGAGTCAGTGGAACACTGCGTCCAATTGGAAAGCTCCTCAGCCCTCTATGCAGAAGACTGACACATAGGTCATGTGAGTTTCCACCCGAGTGCACGTGGGTGAGAGAGTTCACAGTAGCCTTGAATCTATTCAGGTACGCGAGGTGATCTAGAACCATCAAAGTTAACAGCTGATACCGGTAACCAAAATATATTTCAGCTTCCATCTTTTATGGAACCTTCATGCCATCCTTATTTGCCACAAGTTGCCTGTCATTTGACAGCAGCCTGACAGGCAGTGAATAGATTCATTCTGAGTTAATGGGTATTTATTTAACCAAGCTCTGAAGTCCCACGTGTCGCTTTACATCCCTGCACCCCCGTGTTCTGGCTGTGTGAGCTTGGGCATATAACCTGACCTCTCCTAGACCTAATAATAAGGATTAAATAAGAATCAAATAAAATAGCACATTTGAAGGCCAGTGTCAATCACACGCGGCAGGCACAGTGCCGGGCTTCAGGTCCATAAAGGGACCGTTGTGATGACTTGGGCATCCCAGAGACTCACCCCTGCTGTGTAGCATTTGGGCTAAGACCGAGGCACTCTGCCTTCCTCTGTGTCTGCTGCCCTGGTTCACAGGAAAGCTGAGGAGCGCATTTTGCAGGCAGCAGCTGCAATCAATGAGTGTAGCTTGGCAAGGACACAGAATGAAGCCCTCAGGTTATCTGGCAGAAATCTGCTCCCTGAAGAATTTTCTTTATGAAATCCTGCCATAACTGGGTAGTAAAACTTGCCTGCATTTCTAGGTTGGCATGGAAATCTGCCCTGAATCTATAAATGCATCTCAGATTTGGGCTATAATAAGATTCTGAGTGGTAGGTTTGTGTGTGTGTGTGTGTGTGTGTGTGTGTTTCTTTCCATTGCCCTATTGCTTGGAGAAAAACGTCATGTTAACCTCATTTGCTTGTGCTCTGTGACCGTCCCGTAATTTCCAGCCCAGCTTATCTTTTTTCCTCATAACACACTGGTGGGGAAAGGGGGGCTCTCCTCATCTTGAGAAGATAAAAATGATGGAGTCCTTTCATTTAGTGGAGGTACAGCTGTACAAGGAATTGTCCACCAGGCAAGCTCTCTGGGGAGCAGTTGATATGGGGGGGTTGATCCTTAGGAGCCAGCAGAACCACCTGTCAGCATCTGTGTCATGAAATGTTGCTGAGGGACACCAGCTGTACTGTCTCAAAGCAGCCCCTGAAGAGCCATCTGTGGACACTGTCCACTGTCCCTTAATTAAAGTGGCCCAGTCCACTGATGAGCTTGTCGGTGGCTGTGGGCTATGGGGCCCTGGGCAATTCCTTCATCTCTGCTTTACCAAACCATATGTCAAGGTCATGGATGCTTGACAACCCAAAGAACATTCAAAACTATCATTCACCAGCTAGCAAAGTTGCGAGACAAACTATCTGTGTGATGGGATGCAAAGGCTTTGAAATTCCAGCAAGGAAGCAAATGTCACTGACAGAAATGTGAGGGTTTAAGAGGATGGGATTTTTAAAAATAATGAACCAGGGCAAGGGATTTCGCTCAGTGGTTCCACCGCCTGCCTCACAGCATAAGAACCCAAGTTCGATCCCCAGTACCAAAAATAAAAAAATAAAATATAATGAACCCAATGATTATGATCCATAGGGTCTCGGGATAGAATCCAGGGAAGGGACACTCAAAGGGAGGAGGGACTTCCCAGCCTGGATCCCAGGTATTGCTCCATTCATGCTGTTGTTAAACTAGAAGGATGATTTTTAGGACTTGCAAGTCCCACTTCTTTTTCTGAGTTCATTCCCTCAAGATGGAGGATGGGATGTTGCTGTGGAGATGGACTGAGTACCAGAGGTCAGATGACTCTTTCTCCTCCTCCTCTTCCTCTTCCTGCTCCTCCTCCTTCTTTTCTTTTACAGTACTGGGGATTTCAGTGGGAGCCTTCACACTGCACTGCATCCTCTCGTCTCTGTCTCTATTTGTCTCTCTGTCTCTCTGTCTCTCTGTCTCTCTCTCTCTCTCTCTCTCTCTCACACACACACACACACACACACACACACACACATTAATCCTATTTATTGTCCCTCAAAAGAAGGTGCATTCAAATTCAAGTAGGACTCTGGCCCTGTACAGTGTGTGGAAGCTGAATTACAGAGTGGATCCCACTATACGCACGTTGGTCCCTCTCAAAATCAACAGTAAAGCCAGGGATTTAGCTCAGTGGTTCTGCTGCCTGCCTCGCAAAATTAACAGTACAATGGGCTGTGTATCCCTAAAATGCATCATTAGGCTACAAAGAAAAAGGAGTTAGTCTTTTAATTTTAAATTTTAAATGACTACTGTATTGATCAGCTTTCTGTTGCTGGGACAAAATGTCTGACATCCACAATTTAAGGGAAGAGAGGTTTACCTTCACTCATGGTTTCAGAGATTTCAGTCCATGGTCACTGGACTCCAAGGCAGGGAGTTTATGGTGGAAGGGGCCGGAGAGGAAAGATGCTGCTCAACTCATGGCGGAAAGGAAGCAGGGCAGACTGGAAGAGCCACTGAGGGAGGGACTGGGGACCACCGGATATAGCTCTGAAGGTCCTGCCCCAGGGCCCACTTCCACCAACAAGATAATACCTCTTAATAGCCCATTTGGTTGTGAACTCAACAACAGATTAACCCATGTGAGGTTAGTGCTTTCACAATTCAGCCACCTCTGCAGGAGTCCCTTAATCCAGTCAAATTGGCAGTCAAGACTAACTGGCACAATTAGACTCAAGAAGTTGCAAAATAACACATAAAGCAACTGGAGCCCTTGTTCCGGTGTCCCTCAGGGGTAGCAGCCCCTGTAACTGCAGTCTTACACCAAGGGCGGGAATTTGACACCAGGGCCTGATTGAGTCTATAATCTAATGGGATTTTTTTGACTGTTGAATTTTGAGATTTGTAGATAGATAGATAGATAGATAGATAGATAGATAGATAGATAGATAGATACAAGCCCATTATCAGAGATGTGGCTTACAAATATTTCTTTCCATCTTCAGCCTACCTTTTTATCCTCTTATGGGGTCTTTCACAGAATAAAAGTTTTAAATTTTGAAGTCCAGTTTACAGTTTCTTCTATGGATTGTGCTGTCAACTCTAAGAATTTTTTGCTTAGCCCTAGATGCTAATATTTTATCTTCTGTTTTCTTCTGAAAGTTTCATAATTTTATGCTTTGAATTTACATTCGTGATTCATTTTGAACTGTTTGTGTAAGGTGTGAAGTACAGGCTTTCTTTTATTGCCAGTGGGTGTGCAATTACTCTGGTGCTGGTTTGGAAAAGGCTGCCTTTTTTCCCACAGAACTACCATTGTTTTTTTAAAAAAATAAACTCATTTGAGCAGAAATATGCAGGTCTAGTTCTGGGTTCTCTGTTCTGCCCCATTGCTCTGTGTCTCCCCCTCCACCACTACCACCCTGTCTTGATTACTGTGGCAACAGAGTAAGGCTTTACATCAAGCACAACGATTCCTCCCACTTTCTTTTCCTTTTTCAAAAGTATTTTAGAAAACAATTTTAAATGCAGTTGGAATTCAGTACCGTTTTATCCCCTCCAAAATTATTTTTTCTGATCAAAACACAGATCATTTCCACTATAAAAAGTATAAGTATCACATAAAGTATGACATAAACATAAAAAAGGTACCATACCTCCCCACTCATCCAAGAGATGGATATCATTGGTTAAACATGGCCAGATGCTGTTTCCCTTCGCATATGTCAAGTCTTACTTTTTAATTTTCACATCAGGGGTCACACTGTGTTCACTGCACTGCAGCCTATATCAGGATCTTTATTTTCTTACTCATCTGTAAAATGGAGCAGAGGTACTGCTTGTCTTGTTGGGCTGCAGTGAAGACAGGATGAATGTAAAAAAAAAAAGCTTGGCCTAAAGCTTGCCACATAGCAATGACTTTGTTTTTACTTTATTTTTTCCCCTTTGGCTTTTACTGCATGCTTAGGTGATCTTGGCCTTTCTTGGGGGCAGCAAAGAGCAGAGAAACCTTCCAGAATATTGAGTAACTTGAAAAACTAAATTAAAGCCAAATTGTCTCAACATTACCCACACATCGGGAAAATGGGTTCCGCTACCTCCCGGACCACTGCACCTTCCAGCTGCAATGCAGGAAACCTGCGCTGCGGCTGCTCCTCCACTTGCTTACATTAGTGATTATTAAACTGATTTCCAGCAAACCAGCCTCACCTGCGTTTCGAAGGCACCTGTGTATTCACCCCGCCTCCGCCCCTCATTATGCTTAGCCTCTGTCCACTTCCCAGCTACCCCATCCCAGGCGCTGCCCAAGTCCTCCTGGAAGTAGGAGCTCCCAGAAAGATGCAGCTCTGTCCTCAGTGGCCATGGAGTGGACTTGCGTCTCCAGGTCTTTGACCTGGGAGGGAGGGGCTGTCGCCTGGGCCTCTGGGAGCAGAGCCTGCAGGATGAGCCCCCTCCCCTACGGTTACTGAACTCCAGCTGCTCCCTGGCTCCTGCAGCTTAGATTAAAGTCTCTGTAATCCCTACTGTTTATCTCATCTCTGACTTTACCATGCCCCTTGAATGGCCCACATTCTCCCGATTTCATTAACTTAACACATTTTATTTCCACTAAGTAAGCCCAAGGTGTTTTCATCGTCCAGTGCAATAGATTTCCCTTTTGATCAATAATGCCAAACAATTTACTACTTCATCCATTTTAATGGCTCTGTATTGTGTTCAGTTTTATGGATATCCCACAGTGTGGCCAACCCCCTATCAATAGACATTTTGGTGGCTCATGGTTTTCTCTTTTATAAACATTTCAGCAGTAACAAGGCTCCAAGGCGTATTTTTGTGCCCATAGATGGAAGTCTTTGTAGCACTAACTCTCAAAAGTGAAATGGCTGGCCCCCTAAGTAAGTGCATTTCAAATGGCTGTTTAAGGCCCTTTTCTTCATAAGTTCTCAGTACTTTCAAATCCCCTTCAGCTCTGCGCTCCCTGAGCTGCCCCGTCTCGGGACTGAGCTCCTTGCTGATGAGAGAGGAAAGCCTGCTTCTCCGCAAATGGGCTCCCACGGGTGCCCAGGGGACGAGGAGGCTCCTGGTCGAGAAACGCATCTGATCCTCAGCATGGCACAGAGGAGAAATTCTAGACCGGGAAAGGGGCCCAGCACCGTCGTGAAATGAGACCTCACGGACAACTGGTTGGGGCCAGCACTGCCTTGCTTCTGTGGGTGTCGGCCTGAGCCTGCAGGGGAGCCTCTGAGAGGAGCCCGGAGGGGCGGTGCAGAAAGGCAGCCTGAAGCAGGCGCACACAGAAAGCGCAGCTCATAGCCTGTTCCATAAGCTAATGGTCGGGGACAGGGACTCTTCTATATTTTGGTCCCCCAGACTTTAAGCTCCCCAATCCCTGAGTTTCTTCCTAGTCCCCGCTCGGCTTTCCCTTCCACAAAGCCTCTGCCCTCTCTGAGCTGCAGTCTCTCACAAGGCCCTGTACTAGACCCCTGCGCCCCAGGTGTGCACCACAGGAACTTCTGCAAGGACACCCCCACCTGAGCCCTGGAGCACCCATGCCTCGGAGGAGACAGATGCACAGCCTCGCTGGCCTCCACAGGGGGTCTTCCAGCAGCGGTGCAGTCTGCTTGTGGGGAGCAGAGGAAGCAGGAGGACAGGGGGTGCCAGGTGCAGTGCAGGGGCCATGTGCTTGGCCAAGGGACTGACAAAGAAGCAAAGGATCCTCCCTCCATCATACGCACGGAAAAGGGAGGCCCAACTCGAGCTGGACATCTTTCGGCCACTGCTGTAGTCAGCCTGTGTCCCCTCCTGTTCTCGAACTGGGGCGACATCTGTTGCTGGCTTCTCCGCCTCCAGCTTTGTACCCCTGGAGAAGCCCGGAAGCTGTGCAGGCCAGAGCTGGTGGGGGCAAGAGCAGTGATATTTTCTCATGTGCCCCAGGAGAGCACTTGCTTTCAACAGTGTGGTGTGGGACTACGTCTGGATGCCCCTCAAATGGGGGGAGCGCCCCGACTCCTGGTGGGATTGCACGGCTCACTCCGTAAGTGCTGCACAACCCTGAGCCTCAGTATGCTCCCCTGTGAGTTGGAACTCATCATCAAACCTCTCCCAGTGGGTGGCATTCAGCCCAACTGGTGACCTTAGCTTTCATTATAGCCTCTTCCCTAAGAGTCTCTGTTGCTGCTCTTTTGCAGAGCGTGGCTTTCTTTATAAAAACAGGTATGTTTGCTCTTACTGTTTGAGTTCAGCCCAGTTCAGTCAAATCCCTCACCTTACACCCTGTTCTAGTGGCCCCTGGACCATAAAACCCTCTGGTAGCCTCTTATCTGGCTGCCCCTTTCCTGAAGAAGGCCACACCCACCTGTCACCCCCACCCACTAACGAGCCGTGGAACTCACTGCCCAAAGCATCTTATTCTTTTCTTGCCTTCTCTTAAGGACTAAGCTTTCCAGCTCTGACTGAAGGTCCTCTCTCTTCCTTGTGGTTCAAAACATACTAATCTTCCCCCTGACCCCGGCTGCTGTAGGTGCAGCACGGCTCTCGGGTGACTCGGGAAGCCGATCGTGTTTTGTCAGGCGTGGCAGTCTCTCCCCTTCTCCCCTGCACTGCTGTGGCAGCAGCGCTAGAGGTGACTTCCTTTGGAGGCGTTTCCCGCGCAAGCTGTTTATGTGTGTGCACACCCGTGTGCACAGGATGTGGGTGTGTGCCGCTCCGAGTGCCTTACGAGCTAGGCTTCCTTGGGAGCTGATGGCCGAGGAGTCCTCTTGCCATTCAGAGACCGCTGTTTTGACAAAGAAGGAGAAGGGATGGCTTTTCCGTTGCGCACAGTGCAGATCGCCCTCACGCGGGGCGGACCACCATTTTGTCCTCAGCAATCACAGCGGCTGTGAGCATGAAGGATGAGTGCTGTCCGGGTGGTGGGCATTGCCACTGGGCCATTTCTCACGTAGGTATCTGTTCCAGTCAGGCTGGAGGGCCCCACGTAGGCCCAGGAAGCATCTGCCACCCCACTCCAGTCCCTGGCCAAGGGTATGCATCAGAAACAGGCACCTGAGCTGCACCGCCGACAGGGCCTGCGAGCTCCGTTGCCCTGGGTGGTGGACACATTATCCCAGATTTCCACACACGGTTTCTGGAGGGTGCTGACCACAGATTCGGAGTGGTTTCCGGATTCAGCAGCCTCCCCACGGAGCCCCTCAAGTACTGCTTGAGTGCGGGATTCCGGGGAAGATGCAGGTGACTCCAGGGAATGGTGCCCGAGGCTGAAGGGGACCGTCCGCCCATGCACCCCTGGTGTATGTCCGTGGACTCACACGTGTGTTCTTCTTACAAGGTCCCAAGCACAAGCCACCAGGTGGTCTCATGGCAAAACAGCCCTGCAGGTACCCAGAGCCATCCCCAGGGGACATTCCGGAGACTGTAGGGTCATTTTGATTCTATGCAATTTTGTCTCATTTTAGATTTTAGAAACTCGCAAAAAACAATATGGACGTCTTGGTAGTTTTTTTTTTTTTTTTTTTTTTTTTTTTTTTTTTGCTTTGGGTTTTTTGTTTGTTTGTTTGGGGGGGTTTTGAGACAGGGTCTCACTATGTAGTTAAGACTGACCTGGAACTCACTATGTAGCCCAGGCTGGTCTCAAACTCACAGCGATCCTCCTGTCTCAGCCTCCCAAGTGCTGCGATCACAGGTGTGCGCCACCACGCCCGGCTATCTTGGTAGTTAATACAGAGGCAGCACCCAGCATCTCGCCCTGTTGGTGGCAGTACTTCCGGTCACCGCCCCCCCCCAGTATCCAGGCTTAGTCACTGAGTTCCCTGTCTCACAAGTGCTCAGTGTGGCTGGTTAGGCTGGAGGCTTCACCCAGTGGGTGTCTATTGATATGGAAATTTTCGGTCTCCCTTTCTACTGCCACAGACCCCAGGGAGTGATGAAGTGCTGGCAACAGCTCTTGATTTGCCCAGATTTTTTTCTATAACAAAAAGAAAATGATTTGTGAGAGACTGAGCCCTCATCTCTCTCTCTCTGCTCCTCTCCTCCCGACCCCCCACTCTCTCTGGCCTTTATTTCCTGGGTCATCTTTCTTCTTTCCCTCTGCAGTCTGGTTTCTCTCCTCTGCCCTGGGCCTCTTCGTAACCTGCAGTAGATGCATCATTCCCCACTTTCGTTCCACTGCACCCCTCCTGCTCTCTAGCTTTCTCTTCTCACACCTGGCTCTGTTCCGCACTCCTATGCTATCTGCAGGACACTTTGTCCCTAGGGGGTGAAATGCAGGCCGAAAGACTTCACCTTTTCCTGAAAATTCCTCAACCCCAGAGCATTCCTATTCAGGGCCCTCCTGGGACAGTGTCCTGCCCCCTCTGTGTGACGTTTACAGAACTCCCTGGTGGCCCCGTTCAGGAGGGCCCACGAAGGGTTTTTGAACAGTGTGCTTTCTGCTGCAATTACACCTCAACAGTGACCAGTCGTGTTGCTCCTTGATTGCAAATAGACACACAAAGCTTGTCGTTGTGCTTCCTAACTCCTTATCTTTCAGTAAACTTAGTATTCTTTAATTGCACCATGGGACAATGAGGAGACACAGCCCCCCACCACCGGAAGGATCAAGAAGGTGTAGGGTTGAGGAGGGTTTCTTCTTTTTTGTGCACATTGTTGTCTTTAGACTGGAGAGTCTGGAGTGTGTTTGTCCATGGGGGCTGGGTTGATGGGCAGGGAGGCAGGACAGGAAGGGGCGGACATTGAGGAGAAAAGACAAAGGGGTCGGCAGTGCTGCACTGAGCAGGAGGAGCCAGCCCTTCCTACCTGGGACTTGGGACTCTCACAGGTCCGGGCTCCTCCATTCAGGATCCGGTGCAAGGTCAGCCGCAGAGTGGTGGAAGGGTCAGAACTGACTTCCCCACGTCTGTGGAACCCCGTTTGCCTGGACACCTGCTGCAGACTCCACCTCCCGCCAGCTCACAGGTGATGCTCACACTGCAACTCCAAGGGCCACCCCTGGAGTCCAGAGGGGGTTTTAGAGAGCTGAGGGGGTCCTGCTGGTGATCTTGAGTCTGAGCACGCTCTACCTGGGCCAGTGGGAAAGGCCCATCGAGCCAGCCCACAGGTGACACTGCACCTCCTGGGCTCCTCTCCTTGGTGGCACTGGATGGACCCTGCTCCAGACCCAGGACGTCTGTCGCACCTGAGTCCACCCGGCGCCCATGGGCATGAAACACATTTATTACAAAGTGAGGGACGAGTAAGTGTCAAGAAGACCAGGAAGCAAGAAAAGCTACCTTTCTTCTTTTATCAAAGGGATTATCGCTTGCTAATTCAAAAATTGTAGAGTAATGAAAACTACATCGATAATATTCATAATAATTATAGTCTTCAGTTTTACCCTTGAATGTTTTTCTGGCAATGTCTGATTCAATTACTCCATAAAATGTTATTACGCCATTCCAGTGTTTTCCTATGAGGTTTGAGCCTAGGAGCGATTGGCAGATTCATCTTGTCCCAGGGGAGCTGGGGGCTGCTTGTCAAAGGCTCCAGAATTGTTCGGAGCCCGGACAGATGTGGGGCAGGCGCATCAGTCTCACCACACACACACACACACACACACACACACACACACACACACGTCCTGGGGTGTCCGCCGGTGTCTGGAGGCATTTTTGATTGCTCCACCTTGCATGATGCTGCCAGCCTGG
>NW_022900944.1:45412666-45441325 GCF_012274545.1 Fukomys damarensis
CACACACACACACACACACACACACACACACACACACACGTCCTGGGGTGTCCGCCGGTGTCTGGAGGCATTTTTGATTGCTCCACCTTGCATGATGCTGCCAGCCTGGAGCGGGTAGGAACTCGGTACTGTGCGACACCTCCCCGTGCCCAGGACAGCACCCCCTGCCGACAGATAATTACTGACCCAAGCACCACCGATAGTGATGAGGCTGAGAAATTTGAAGTTAGGTCAACAAGACAATTAGGAAATGAAAAGTGTCGATTGGGCACTGCCACTTATAAAGGGCATTGGCTCTAAGCAGTTTAGACAACAAGGGAACCGCTTTATTGTCAGGACTGTTGTGGCAGGCACTAGGCCACTGTCACAAAAAGACCTCCAAGAGACCAAAATTTATGTCTTTGTTCATGTTGCTTATACTGTTCCCCTCCATAGCCTCCACTTCTTTCTTCTTTTGATCTGTGTGCATAACGACAGTGTGCATCTTACCGCTTACATCCATCTACCCATTTTATAGGTATTTTCATTCAGTCGTCATCGTAATCCTATAAGGGTGGAGAATGTTATTATTTCCATTCTGCAAATGGAAACACAGAGAGATTGAGTGAATTGCCGGAAGTCACACACTAATGCTGAACAGTTTCTTGTGGCATTAAACACGGCATTAAACACGTTCTTTATTGCTCTTTTCCAACATGACAATGTCTGTGGGACGCTCTCTCCATGTAGATTTCTGTTACATTACACTACTTGGGGATAAGAACTCATAGGGACAGAGAATGATTTTTTTAATCCTCCCTCTGTCATTGTGCCTGATTCTCAAGGGAACGATTTTCATCTGTCTCTTCCCCCTGTGGGACTTGGATGTTCTCCGGAAACTCCGTAAGTCCTCCAGAGGAAGCATGGGGTGCTCTGGTGGGAATTAGAATTGGGCCCCTGGGGCCAATGTGAAGCGGGAATCAATGGTGCAAACACAGGTGATGGATTTCACGCTGTTTCTTCTGACTAAGATATTTGAGATTTAAATATAAATTAGAAAGTGTAAGTCACTTCCATGTATGAATCTGTACAAATCCCTCGTAATGAAAGCAGGTTTCTCTTGTCCTTATTTGTACCGGGGTGTTAGCATCGCGAGCCTAACCAAGTGGATCAGCAGCTTTCCCAAGGCTCTGGAGGCTAAGGATGCACTTGCTCTAGCTCGGCGCCTGTCCTCGCAGGGCTCCAGGGTCCTGCCTGTTTCCTGCAGGGATCTGAGCTGTGCCCTGTGGAAGTCAGGAAGAAGGAGCCTCCTCCTCACTGTGGTTCCCAAACCCCCGAGCCATCTAAAGGGCACCAAATACAAATCCCACCCTTCCTCGTGTGGGAGCCACAGACAGCGGACTCTGGGAGGTCAGCACAGCGCAGTGACCGCCTGTATCTGGAAGGTGGCACCACACGTGCAGACAGTGATTCGAGCCCACCCTACCTCCAACACACAGTCAGTCATTGCCCAGCAGTTCCATTCCTAGCTGTGTCCCCGAGAGAAGGGAAACGTTCCACACAACGCCCGTTCTATGAATTGCACCTCAGTGTCGTTCACTACTAAAAGCGCGGGAAAACCCAAATGTCCGTCACCTGATGAATGGGCAAACCAAAAAGTGGTTGTTATTATAATGGAGCACTTCTCAGTCATTCTAAAGAACGAGGTGGTGATCTGTGTTGCGACGCTGATGGGCCTTGAAAGCATGGTACTGAGCAAGAGCAAGACCCGAGAGGCCGCACGGTGTCTGATCCGTGTACGTGCAAAGCCAGAGCAAAGAAAGCGCACCAGTGTTGGCCAAGGGTACCAAGGAATGGGACGTGACTACGCGTGGGTACACAGTTTCTTTCTGAGGTGGTGAAAATATTCTAAACTTAATCGCTAGATAGTTGTACAGTTGTGAACATCTCGAGTCCATTCCAGTGCACACTTTAACAGGGTTAAGTTGTATAATGTGAATTAGATATCAATAAATCTGTTACAAATAAAAATAAAAATGCGTAGCACCATGTGCAGAGACTACAGAAGTCCTCCAAGGGACCGTGTACAGTGTAGGATGAGTTTAAAACCTGGGGCTTCTTTAAAATGGTGGGCTGATTTGGCTTGGAATGCAAATTTTTTTTTTAACTTCATAGCTCAGAAATCAAACCAGATTAGGCAAAAATCTTAATTCTGAAGGCAAATTAGTCAAAACATGAAAAAATGGTGCTTATCCTATGGAAACTTCATATATAACCCTTAGAGTTGGGAATTATGGCTTCCTTTTAATGCCCTGCCGCAGTCTCTGCACTTAGCTGTTGAGATGTCAGGTAATGGGGCTGGGAGGGAGATGAAGAAGTAACTCAGAGGAAGGATTTTAAGAAGAAAGGAATCATTTAGGAATTCTCTTGCCTGCTTTGTTTTTCTTCAGTAACCTCCACAAGTTCAGGGTTTCATGGTTTATGTATTGTGTAATGTCCTGGCCTATCTGTGACAAAATTCATGAGAACATTTAGTCCACCGTGTGCTGGGGTCAAGAGCAGAGCTCAGAACAGCACTGTTGTTCCTAAAGATCTGTGGAACAACAGATAGGGCAGGCAGGCCCAATGTGGGTACAGGCTCAGGTGGGGGTGCAGGCAGGGAAAGGGAAGATAGGTACAGATAATGAAATCCACAACACTCTCATGGGTAAGGGGATTAACATACAGAAGGGGGATGGATAAATGGATGGGCCGAGGGATACATGCACAGGGGGCTCACACAGGGATGGGGTTGGGGCAGGGACAGGGATGAACATGCAGAAGGGAAACGTGGAGGGGGGTGAAAGCATAGACGGGAGTTGGATGAATTGTTCCATGCGACACATTCAGGCTGCCTTGGTGCCTGAACTTGCTCCGGTGCTTCCCACATCAGTGATCATGTCTGCGGGCATCTGTTCTGTGTCCCACATGTGGGCTAGCCCATAGCTAGGAGGACCCCCACCCCCAAATTCAGCATGAGTGGGGCAGGTCAACAGATTGAGACAGGCAGAGATCCCCAGGACCTTGAGCAAGGTGGCCAACCAGGAGGCAGCACTGACAGGCAAGCCAAGGAGACATCAAGCAGGGACAGAAGGATCCAGCTGGAGGAGCTTGCCTATTCCATGGGAGAACAATGACAGAAAATTGTAAAATTAAAAATAAAAACACTGCAACTTTCCAAATACCTCTTTATTGCTGCAAAAATACTTTGCCTGAGCCCTGATCGCCAGGCAAATTCTCAGAACAGTATTTTATTAGTCCACTAACCTCCCTATCCATTCCCTCCCTGCACTGTGCCAGTAGTTAATGGGTACTTTTGCTGGGCACCTAAGGTGGCCAGGGGTGGCATCCTGAAGGTTCTGTGACTTGTGGTTCCTGGAGGTGAAAGGCATCACTAGGAAGCTCAGGGCTGTGGCTCCAAAGATTGCTCCTCCAGCCCCCTGTGCCCAGAGACACGTTATCAGTCCCCAGTGTAGCAGTGGCCTACCAGCCCACCTGCCCCCGAGGACGAGACATGGACAGCCATGACCTTGGACAAAGCTACCACCAGCCCATCATCCCCAGCCTCAAAGTCTAGAATGGAAGCAGGTGTGGTACCACTAGCTCTCGGAGCATAACACTAATTTTGTCTTAAAGGTGCATAAATGTGGGTCTGTCACCATTATTCTTTAGACTATCTCTGTTGGTGAATTATTAATTTTAATTTTATGAATTTATTATATAATGAGCGCTTAACAGGAAGAAATAGAGTGTTGAATTTTTAATGTTTATTGTTTATAGCATCAAAATTTTCAACATCAACTATTCTGTTTTTGTTTTTGTTTTTGTTTTTGGTGTACAAAGGCTAAAAAAACACAAATAAATTTTTATATGAACTACAGTGAAAATACCAATAGCACTTTACAAAAAAATCTTTATTTCAATTATCACACCTAAGGCAGTCTGCACACATGACAACAGTAGGTTCCATATACACATATCACTTTTACTGACAGCATTGTGTATTGCTTTCCTGGCTTTTTTATAGTACATACTTGACATCTCACTGGTCTTGCTATTTTGCCAGGAGTTTCTATTATATTAGACAGCATGTAATTAACAAGAACATAAAATGTCAATAAAATAAAAATTAAATTCTTAATATGTATTGTTTAGCATAAACATCAGCTGTGTACTCCCTTTAAAAAAACTAGAAGATAACATCACAAATAAACTCCCATAGGAACTACGATGAAAATACCAATAGAACTATACAACAAAAATAAGCTTTGCTTCAGTTTTCACACCTAAAGCAGTCTTCATACATGACAACCACATGTTCCATGCACATGTCTCACTCGCACTAACAGCACATGTGCTTAGCTTTCCTTTCCTTTCCCATGTGGCAAACCCTTCTCATCACCTCTCTTCTCTTCCTGTTTGGTCAGGAGCTTCCCACTATCTTGTACAACATGCAATTAGCAAGGAAATAAGATATCAATAATAAAATATCAAATAATGTAATGAATGCTTAGAAGACATCAATATTTTCACATCAGCTGTGTACTTGCTTACAAGACATGAGATAACATCAGAAATAAAAAAATCCTATATGAACTACAGTATAAACACAAAAGTATACTATAGAAATAATCTTTGTTTCAACTGTCACACTCAAGACAGTCTTCACACACGACAATAGCATGTTCCATACAAAAGTATCACACTGAGAGCATGTATGTTTTGTTTTTCTGTCCTTTCTTTTTGGGGGGAGGGGGCTACCAGGGATCAAACTCGGGACCTTGCACTTGTGAGGCAGGCGGCGGCACCACTGAGCTAAATCCCCAACCCCTCCTGTCCTTTCTTGTAGGGCATAGTTGACATCTTTCTGGTTTTCCTATTGTCATAGGTCTTTGTGATGCTGTGCCTATCTGTTCACCTGTCAGCTCACCTATGTGCCCCATAACTTTTTGTGTGTACTTCCCTGGGCAGAAACATTTTGTTTTTTCTCTTTTGTAAATGATCTCTTATGAGTTCCAGTCCCAATCCTCAAAGAAAATTTCTCCATGATATTTTGCACTTGTTATTTTTTTAAACTATCTATGCCAAACATGGTTAGGATCTAGTAAAACACAACCATTAGCCAACATTTTGTGTTTCCAGTGACATCATAAGTAACTCATCGACAACATCTACTCCACCTTGGGTTTTCTTGTAGAAAATTTCTACCTCAGGCTTCCATTTTTGTCAAGGTTTCCCTATCAATATTTCCATTATGGTGCATTGTTGACATCAGCAATACCAATTTGTTTTTCTTTGCCATATACAAGGCCAGTGTAAATCTTTCTTAAATCCTAAGATTGTACTATAAAATTCTGTTTTGAAATTGCAACATTTCATTTGGAATTTCTGCTTTGCTCCTGCATCAACTTGTGCTCTGCTAGCAAATGTAATATTAATTGGAGACTAGTAAACCAATTGTCAAACATATTCCAGTTAGTTTGGAAGATGAGAGCAACAAGGTCACAATATCATTCAATTTATTACTCTTTAAATAAAGACAAGATGGCTGAATTCCAGGATAAATGTCTAAATCAAAAGCATGGTAAGTCTTCACATTACAAGGGCATACATTTTTTGCCTATTTTGACTCATCACTTTTCTGTAAGTCTTTTACATTCCTGTGATTACCATAGGAAATCCCTGCTAAATACAGCAAACCTATGTATGAATGCTCTCAGTTAAGCTAGTGAGGTGTTTTGTATTAATGTATTAAATGTATTAAAATACATTTTTTAATACGGCTATTGGTGCATACAGAATGTTTCACTTGCATTTTATTCTATGTATTTCACAGCATCCTGTAGCATTCCTCTGTTACAGTTTCCAACATTGAGCAGCAGTGCTAGCATTCTGTCCAATATGTTTCACCCCTGCCAAGGCCCTCACTTATATTTTTGTACCTACTTCTAACACTGGATTGTTCCATTTTGTTGTATGGCAATTCTGCCACATTTCAGTGAGTCAAATATGTACTCACATTGATGTTTTCTGCATCATCTGAATCCAAGTGACCTGTATTTCTGTCTGCATCAGTCAGTTCTTGCTCCATTTCACTGTCACAGGAACTTCACCTCACATGGCCAATGCCAAAGTTGTAATCACATTATCATTATTATATACCCACACCACTCTTCTGTTATGAAAACATTTTACCATAATGGATCATCTCTATGTTCCAAGCATGAGTAATATGATGATTTTACTTTTGACCTCCCCAAAAACTTGCAAACCTGGTTTTTCATATGTATTATACAGAATTAGGTTACTTCTACCAGCAAAATCCAAAGAAAACTTTTTTTAAACAAATACTGGAGTGGTGTGGGTCTATTGGACTCTCTGTGATCCTCAGGTAAATGTACATAAAACCAGAGCATAATGTGAGTAAAAATCCCATTTTGCCACTTTTGCACATGTGCATACATCTTGCTGTTCATCATACCAAGTGGGTAAACACATAGATTGTTCCTTGTATCCCTTAAGGAAAGGTATTGAGACATAGCCTCAACTGAACTGTAAAGTTCAAATTTACAGTAGAAAAGTAAGGGGTGAATCTTCTGGGCCCAGTGTCATGCTTGGCAGGCTAGAGATCATCCCATGAAGAGTTCTGTAGGATGGATCCAGGTTGTTGGGTTGGACATACTGCATGACAGGAAATGCCAAATCTTGTGGGAGAACCTCTTGAAGTTTCCTCTGAGGTTCCTCAGACCTGCATGATCCTTCTAGACTGGCCTGGTGATAGGTCTCTAGTTCTAATGTATGAGACATTGTGCTGAGGGTTTTGTCTGCCCCCACCCTGTAGTCATCAAGTCAGTCTATGTGGTAAGCAGTAGTCATATACCCATTTTACAGAAAAAAAGGAACTCTGAGGTCAGAGAGGTTAGGTTCTTTGTACCAGGACACAAGCCCATGTGAATTAGGGAGAATGGCCAAGAAGGGGCTGAAACTGTGGAGAAAAACCCCAAGCTTTGTGTCCACTGTAATGAGAAGCCTTTGCAGAACTGTAGACAGAGGAGAGCACAGATGCCATGACAGCAGGAAGTTCATCCTCTCTGCTTCAAGCAAGTCCCCTCCTCCTGGACCAGGCCTGGCACGTGCAGGTGTTCAGTGACCTCCCTGAGTCCATGAACCTTGCTAACACTGTAAACAGGGTGACTCTGGGCTGCTGTGTGCAGAGCAGAGACTGACAGGCAGGCAAGACACGGGATGCCTCAGACCTCAGTGAAAAATGATGAGATCCCCTGGGAGCTCCCAAGAGCCCCACCTCATCTGACGGTGGAAATGGAGATCGGTAGACAGGTCGTGTGTTTGTGAGTGTGTGTGCCCACGTGCATATGTGCAGATATATACTTATAGGAGTAAAACACACAGAACAAAAATTTTACCATTTGAAAGTGTACAATCCCATAGCAGTAAGGACCCTTACCATGTTATGTACCTATCGCTGCTGTCCCTCTCCACCGCCTTCTCTTGCCCCAGGCCCTGGAGACCATCAGTCTGTTCTCTGTCTCTGTGAGTCTGACTGCTCAGGAAATTTCAAGGAAACCAAGTCATACCATTTTGGAGGCCAATCCAAGACTTGTTGCTGTGAGACTGCACGTGGGAGGTGAGAGAAGAGAGGGACCAGGGAGGTCTCCTTGGTCTTCGACCTCAGCACCCTAATGAATTGAAATGTCATTTTCTGATAAAGAGGAGGAGAGGAAGAGATTTTTTTTTTTTCCCATAGAAGTGGAAAGTGGAAGGATCTCTGTTTTGATCACAAGTCCTGGTGGAGCTGCAAGGTGTGACCTGAATGTGCGCTCCCAGATACAAGACAGAGGTCAGTGCTGGAGATGTGTGCGATCCCTTGGCAGAGGTGGGGCCTGGAACTTCTCATCCAGACGGAAACCGAGGAAGCGCTGACTACAGTTGCCAGGGCTGAGATGTGACCCTGTGAGCCAAGTTAAGGAAAATTTGGCCAGATCAAGCCAGTCTTGGCCCTTGATATCTTGACTCGGTCTCTTAGACATCTTGGAAAGACGAGACGGTGAATCTTGGCCTTTGCCATTCTTCTCTATAATTTCAGCAATATCAAAACCAATGTCTGGCTACAAGTAAACACTATTCTCAGATATCCTGTGCTTGTGGTGTGATCGGGACAGCCTGGTGTAAGGAAGCACTACCTTAGAAGGAGCCTCATCGCCCCAGTCACTGTTTAGGGACTGGTGATATTGGTGGCCTGTGTAATGCACATTCTGGGGACCTGGCTTCTGGGAGCCAAAAAAAAGTGAGAGTCAAGGCTGCCACTGCTGCCCGAGTTCACAGAAGATAAGCTTGGACTTGCAGGCACAATAAGCTCAGGCCCTCACTTGTTCTTCAAACCTGTAAAGAGAAAAGACAGAAGGCACATGAACTGGGTAAGAAGTCATCCTGCTCTGTAAAGGCAAAATGAACAGTGTAGCTGCTCCTCCCTCAAGAAGACCAATAGGCCGTGAGTCCAGGTCACTGTAAATAAATACCCACATAGGTGGTTTAGACTGCTGCGTCAACATGAGAGTCTACCTACAGTTCCACCACTGTCATTGTAGATGCCATGGCCTCCATGTTTTGGGGACACTTAATGGCATTATTAGACAAACGTGTCTCCACCAACTCCCAAAAGGACAGCTGCTTCTTTTCAGGGATCTCTCTTCTGATCCCCTTAGAGTAGCCCCGTAGGGCCAGGCAGAAGTGCTCTAAGTTCTTGGTCCTCCTTTAGTCCTCCAAAGTAGCCACTGATTTCTCCTACACTCAAAGATGGAAGTCAAACAGAAGTTCCAAAGTGGTCCTCAAGAATCAGTTCCTCCTTCCAGAATGTCCCACCTTCCTTGACAACAGCCCCCTTCTTTGCTGGACAGGCTGTTTGGTGGGGTTGTGGAGAACAGAGACTGGCGAGGGAAGTCATGGAGCTGGAGAATTAAGCAGTCGAGGGCAGCCATGACCCCAGGAGGCAGGCCTGTGATTTCACCAGCAAGAGTGTTGCACTGGCCTGCTCGCTGACCTCAAGCAACTCCTCAGACAGGGAACTGTAAGCATCTTCCTTGAGGTTCTCACAGTGTGTCATTAGCCCACATGGTACCCTCACCTGTGCGGCTGCATCACAAGTTCAAATGGGTCACGGGATTTGGTTTTTTGTTTTTGTCTTTGTTTTACCATAGCCCTAGGCAATAATTTTGGTGAGTACCAATAGCCATTGCCCTAAGCTTGGCTGTCCATTAGAATACCCTGGGGCAGTCTGTAGAAATACAAATCCCTGTGTCCCCCCCAAGAAAAGCCTGTGAAAGTGCACCCCCCTCATCATGGGATTCTAATATATGGTCAGCATCAGGAACCACTGCCCTTCTGTGACCCCTTCACCTCAGTGAACTGGGACCTGGACATTGTGGGATTTCCCAGGAATTTACCTGTGAGTCGACCGGAAAACTCCCCCACTTCATCAATCTCCTGTTCCTGCACCTTTGCAGACCTGCATAAGTCCTTAGAGGAGACCATATTATCTTTCTGAAGAAGTCATTCTTTATCTGGATTCAAATGTCTGTGACCAAATGTGTATCTCTGCCGAAAATCACTTTGCTTCCCAAAATTAAAGTGTTTTCAATGATCTCATTGAAAGTACAAATGTATTTTGCCTTTTCTTTCATTTTTCTTAAGGAGGAAAACTCACATGAAGGAGAGATGCTAATACCAGTGGAAATAAAGCATCCAAGTCTGGCATTCAGAGGAAGAGAATGCAGGCATTTTTGCTCTCTGGTTTTTATTTTTCTCTCACCATCTAATGTAATATTTATTTCATTAGTTCCCTAAGGCAATTCTTTCAAACTGCTTTTTAGCAGTGAAATTCTTTTTTGTTTTGTTTTGTTTTTTAAGCAAAATCTTGGACAGGAACTCTAATATACAAAACAGATAAAATATAATTAACAGAGCTCTCAGGCAGTTTACAGGCTTATTGTTTACAGGAAGGTACTTGGGCATCAGTAGAATTCCTGGACCATCTTTCAACATCCTTGGCTCCCAGTGCTGTGGCCTGAGAATCACTACCCGGCCACCTTATTTTCCTGTCAGTTTTCCCCTGCTGTGTGTTTTCATTTTGTTTTGTAGGTGAAAGACAACAGTAACAACAAACCATGTGTTATTATTTGAACCGCTTCATCCTACAAACTCATTTTTTCTTATTTTTTATTTTTTAGTCCTGCAAATGTGTATGTCTGTGTTTGGCAGAGTTCAGGGGCTTCAGTGGACAGAGTTAAGCAGAGAAAAAGGACAGTTCTCCAGGTTCTCCAGAGAGCCCAGCCTAGCCAGCGTCTTCCTTAAAAATTGTTTACTCCACCCCTGCTGTGTGTCTGTAACCAACACAAGAAAATGCCCCTTGGGAAATAAGACCACACAGAACCAGGCCTGAGAGAGGAGGTGCAATTCCTTCTTGCCTCCTTTTTCTTGCCCATGAGCTTGGCCATGTACTTGCAGAGCCAATAGATTGGGGTGTCTTAGTGTTTCCGGTAAGTGGAATGGCGTCCACCAAAGGCAGCCCTCCAGAAACAGTCTCCTTCCTGCCCAGGCCACCCCAAGGCTCATATAATATTTGCTTCACCTGATGTAATGTTCATTTCATTAGCTCCCTAGGGCCAGGAGTTTTAAGCTCCCTAAGGCGGCTCACACCAAGGAGGGACGTTTGTGTCGCTTCTCCAGGATCAAGGGCCACGTTTCCTGGGACACCGCTGAGTGTGGGGGAACACTCTTTCCTCCTCTTCCCTCGGGACTCATTTCTTTCCTGTGAGATGCTATCTCTTCTTATTTTCAAACTGTCCTGGGTTTTTCATTTTCTCACCTGTTTAGGAACAGCAGATGGCTAGGAACATTTAACCGGGAGAGTCTGGTGACACAAGGAGATGTTTAGGAGACTCTGCAGTTGGGTCCCACGCAAATGCATTTCGTCAAGCGTCTGGCACAAAAGAGAAGAACAATAATTTGTCAGTAGAAGAAGGGAATGGTAGATGGATCAAGAAAGGACTTTGATGCTAGGTTTTTAAGAGTCATTATCTTTTAGAGTTGCACAATGAAACACTGACAGACACTGTGATGTGTCCGGATTCCTGCCATGCAGTACAGAAGCAGGGAGGGTGGATGGGTGTGGCTGGAACTCAGGGCCGTGAGCTGGAGACCGCCGAGGCCTGGGGACTGGTGCATGGGGATCATTGTTCTCTCTGCTTTTACACATGTTTGAAGATTTTTGTAAGATGTAAAGGATAAAAGGGGGGAAATACATTGAAGAAAAATGGAGCCCAAGTCATCAGCAGCAGGACCACACTTAGCTGATAGGATGGTGGACCCTTCCAGACCTGTTTCCCCTGGGCTCCATGACTACAAGGAATAGAAACTTGTGGTGATGAGAGTGAAAAATGGGGCCCGTGACAGGCACAGCGCTTCCCTAAGAACAGGTGCGGGAGGCTGGTGAGAATGAGATGGGGCACTTGGAAGCCAGTCAGAGACCAGAATGCCCCCTGATCTGTCTTTGAGCACCACAGAAATCTTTCTCAGTGTTTCTTTCAGTATTTCTGTGCTAGCCTTCTGTTGCTGTTAACAAATACTCGAGGAGAAACAGCCCAAAGGAAGAAAGATTTATTTTGGCTCATGGACGCTTGGCTTTGTTGCTTGTGGGCTTGTGGTGAGGCAGAATCATCATGGTGGGAAGCATGAAGCCGAGCTGCTTACCTCATGGCAGCCAGGAAGTAGGAAATGAGGCAAGAGAGCCATAGAGGAAGACTCTGAGGATCAGATATAACCCCCAAGATCATGCCTCCGTGATTCGCTCTCTTCAACTAGGCCCTGTTTCCTGTTCCTATCACCTCCCAGTAACGCCATCCAATTGTGAGATTGTCCATGAATTCATTCACTGATGAAGTTACAGTCCAAATGATCCAATTACTTCCTGAAGGTTCATCAGCTAAGGATCAAGCTTTCAATACAATGAGCCTTTGGGGAGGGGAGTGGTTTTAGATAACAACCATAATACTCCTCATCCATTTGTTTCTCCATGCACATTGGATTCTCTGATAACTCATCAGTGTCCAAAAGGCAAAAAATGACCACCCTGTGCTCAACTCTCAGCAACTTCTATTCCTTAGAGTGCAAATTCTTAAGAAAAGTAGTCTGATGTTTCATGAATTTACCAATGAGTTGATGGCCCCAAATCAGATGTCTGCCGCAGTGCCCATTCAGTGGTGGCCAAAGATGCTGGGAGCCATGACACAAAATGGCTTCCAAGTGAGCCTTTTTCAGTAGGGATGAGAGATGGGTTTCATTCCCTCAAGAAGTTTTATGGACTCTGAAGGCATATGAAGTATATGAGCTGTGATCAGAATATGGGGTGAATGTTTAAATTTAAAATTTATTACGGTGAAAAACACATGGCTATTAATCCCCCTTAAAGTACTCAGCCTTACTTCAAACACATTCACCCCATCACTCTTCCTGCTTTCTGATGCAGTTCTGGAGGTCTTCCTTCATGACTGTCTATTTTAGGGCTGTCTTGATGTCCTGATTCAAAATGTTTGCAGTGACTTCTGTTGGATGAAAACAGTGCAGGGTGCCTTCATCCACCTAATTCACTGGATCAGGCACGACACAGTTTCTGTCTCTTCCCCAAAGTCAAAATGACCACCACAAAAGGTAAATGGTTTGGATGCATTCAGAACATCAAGGCATCCGTGACAGTGCAACGGAAGACACTGATAGAAAATGGGCTCCCAAAAACTGCTTCAGAGTGCTTCAGAAAGTGTGTTCAAAGAGAGTGGGATTATTTGGAGGAGTATTAACGGCAAGTTTTTACTGTGAAAATTTTAAAGATTCATCATATTTTTAATCACACCTCATATATAGCCTACTGAAAACATTTGGAAAACAAGAACTCTCACCACTTATAAATAGCGCGAGTTACATTGGGCTGGAAGTATAGCTCCATGGTGGAACACTTCCCTAGCATGCTCAAGATTGTGGGTTCAATCCTCAGCACTGACGCAGCAAATAAAGAAACAAAAAGAACCACTTACATCATCTTCAGTATTTGATCTATAGTTAAATTCATTTTTTTTCTTGGTAAGGATGTGAAGAGCTGGTCACTGTCTTCATTATGAGACACTCACATGCAGGCATGAGATCATCTCCCCGCTTGAATTTTTACTTTCTAGAGCAAAATGTTCCCAAAATGTGCATTTGCTCATGGTCCTTCTGCTTTATGGCAGATGTGGCAGTGGTCCTCAAGGGGAAGCAGAAACATGCCTGGCTGTGCAGCAGCTCACCATGGGGAGGGTCCTGCTCCAGCTGTCTCTGCTTCTGAGCACAGAAATGTCTGTGCCCAGCTCTGTCTGCTCACTGTGGAAGTCTGGGCTCTGCCATTGGTTTTATTTCTTCCAGGTGTGAGCTTTCTCCCAGGGGTATTGAAAAATCAAAGCTCCAGCACCCTCCCCATCTTCAAAGGGAGCAAGATAGTCCCAGAATTTTAAACAGATGTGGAGAAGCACCAAGGATGCTCACAGTGTCTGAGGCCATGAGGAGATGGGAGTTTCTCTGAGCGGCCTCCCATCTCAGTCCCGTGGTCCTTCCAGGCCTGGATACTCCATCCCATGGTATATAACTAGTGAAGGGCTCCACAGAGTCCAGGCATCCTGAGAGCTGGCAGCCCATGGTGTCGGTCAAGCAGCTCCAGGGTTCCTTGTGTGGCTCTGCAGTTGGCCACTTCTGGGAGCTTTTTCTAATGGGTTGTTAATTGCTTCTGAAAGCGCTTTCAAGGGCATGTTTAAAATACTGAGTGAGCTCTATTTAGAACTTTACTACATTCTTTTTTTAAATCTATGTAAATATTTATTATAATTTATGCCCTCTCTCTCCCTGTGTGTGTGTGTAGTATCTGCTTTCGTATCATTTGATATATATTAACTATTTTTCATATACATAATGTACACATAAACATTACCTATAAGCAGAATAAAAGTGTTCTCCTATGTTTTTCTCTAAGACATATTGTTTTATTTGCACCTTTTGCACACACTGTGAGTTAGATTCACGTTCTTCCCCACACGATCCAGTTGACCCAGCACTATTTTTTGAAATGACCACTAGCATGAAATTAAATCAGGTCGGGGGCCAGGGATTTAGCTCAGTGGTTCCACTGCCTGTCTCGCAAGCACAAGGACCCAAGTTTGATCCCCAGTACCAAAAAGAAAGAAACTAAATCAGGTCATGGCATAAAAGCATCCACAGCAGGCCACAAGAATAGCCTTGGATTCGTGAGAACAGGAGGAAGGGTTTTAGAAATTAGAGAACAAGCTGTCTGGACATTTCACACATGTGCAGAGCATACTGAGAAGAGAGGTGCCCTGGAGAAAATACGTCCCCTTATTCCCTGCTGCTGCTTATGTCTGCTAGACTCCCCAGCATGCAGTAGATCCTTAATGGATACCATTAAAGTGGATTCTTGCATCTCTCCACCCTGAGATGAATGCTAATCCCGGGTGAAAGGAGTCTGAATGCTTCATTCAGGCAGCCTTTGTATGTGGGTGCTGCAGGTGAGCATCATTTGCCCTGGCCCTGAAGGGCCACATGTTGGACTGAGACAGGAGTGAGCAAGTGTGAATGTGTCAGGTATGCACAGCTGAAAAGAGAAGCACTTCTCCACACCAAACCCGGCACATAAAATGCATACACAGACAACCACATTGTAAGGTAGGCTATAATAAGAATGGAAAGAATCACGGACTTTAGACCCACATTCTCTGATGCACTAGTAAGAATTTCATATGACGCAGAGCAAACTGTATCCTCGTTATTTTTGCTAACAAATACTGACTCCTTATACAGAAATGTCAGGCAATGTGCCAAGCTCCTAAGTGCATTATCTTATTTAAATCAATCACAGTCTCTGCCCATTAGACTATCAGCAAGAGGTTGGGTCCTTCCAATAAGCTGTGCCCTTTATGTAAACATAGACTGGTAAGAATGTTTGCTAATTAGATTTCTGATGATCTCTCTCCCCTACCTTTTCATCCTCACAAATAGAAATTAGGCTTAGAAAGCTTTTTGAGGTCTTGTTTTTTCATTTTTCCAAAGCCAGGGCCCAGACAGCTCCATGAAGCTTGTCAAGTTCAAGGTCATATCTCTATGAAGGGTAAGATTGTGTCCTAATTATTTCCCTCACCGCTGGGACAAAACACCCAACACCCTCAAACTAAGAGAGAGATTTTGACTTGCCTTTCATTCTGTATTCGGCTGGCTCCAGGCAGGATGGCATGGCAGACAGGAAGTGGAGGGAGATAATCCTTTCCAGGCCACACGTCCGGTGACCTGCCTCTTCCACCCAAACCCTATCTTCTAACAGCAAGTCTGGTATAAGCCCCCATAATCCAATTACCTTCCAAAAGCCCCATGTATGGCTCAGGGAGAACACCGAGATATAAACCCTAACAGGTTAACAGCTCGTGGATCTGGACTTCAGTAAGCAAGCATGCAAGCTCGCATATGTCCAGGCCCTTGAAATCTTCTGCTGATGATTCTTTCCCACCTGGTCTATGAGGAAGAGCATTCATTCTCGGTGTATAAAAACATCCAGGTCTGCGTCTCCCTGGTGATCACCTCTGTGGCTGTTCCAGACAGCCTCATTGCAAATGGCCATCATGCAATTCACACCACCTTTTCAGAGAAAGGAGAATGAAATAACTCAGTTCTGAACTGCAAGAATTCACCGGCTTCAGTATGTCGGACCAAGCCAATGGCCCACAGCGTTTATGCAAAAATGCGTTTTACATCTGGTATTTGATTTGCCAGGGAGTTTAACAGAAAAGTAACTTTATCTTTTTTTTTCCAAAGGGAGTAATGTTATAATCAATAATTTCTCTTTTTCTGCTTTGGTAAATTAACGTCTGCCCATTGTTTTTAAATCACAAAGTGAACATTGCTATAGAAATGTAAAATGGTACTATTTCATTTTAATCTATTTAATTTTCCATTCTTGAGTTACATAATGGGGTTAAAACATTGAATAGAATTAATAGAATGAGTGTTTAATTAAATAGTAATGAGTTTCTAAATGGATACTCCAAGAAACTAGCTTTATAGTTTATGCAAGAATCAGATAATGGTCTTAATAAAGACTCTAATAATTATGTTGAATGTTTTCTATATTTAAAGATTTTTTTCTGAATTCTCCCAGGAGTAGATTTAAACATAACCCAGTTCCTTGATTAGCTGCCACTTTGCTTTCAAGGTAAATTCTAAACACCGTTTGCTAATTTAAAAGGCTCCCCTCCATCGGACTCTACCCACCTCCGCCGTCCATTGTCAAGCATGGCTCCCTGATCCGCCGGACAATTCCACCCAACCCTCTTTTCTTTATCTCTGCAAATGTGCGGCCTCCTCCTGCTGCCCAGATTTTGCTCTTGCTGCTTCTGGTGCAGGGAAGACTCTTCCCATCACCTCACCAATGTTCCTCCTCTTCTTTCTGTCCTCAGGAGATTATTTTCCCTGATGACCCACCTCATGCTGGGCCAAGAACCTGCCCGCCACCAGCACAAGCTGCTACAGGTTCCCATGGAACTGTATGGTTTTATCCTTAGCACTTAGCACTTTTTATTATTAGTATGCATTTATTCTATGTCTCCCTCTCTTTCCATCCTAAACTTTCCATGAGAAAATATACTATGTCTACTTTGCTTGCTGGGTTGATATGGATGGATGGATGGATGGATGGATGGACAGATGGACAGATGGGTAATGAATGCATGACCGGAGAATGGATGGTGAATGATGAATGGTAAATGTGGCTGTGAACACAGTACTACTTATAAGGACACATGTGGACCACACTACATACTTCTGAGATTTCCTAGAAAAGCCCCTCCTTCCCATTTGACTTGGATTCATTTGCTCATATGCTAAAATGGTGTGTTCTGCTAGCCCCATCAGTTACGTGCTGGAGACATGAAAATTTCGGTGTCATGGGAGAAGCTGCATGGCCTTGTCTCCTTAGACGTAGCCTAGGTACTGCTTTTATTCGTTGTGTCCTCTATCCATCCATGAGACCGTCAGTCCTGAGGACACTGCTGTGTACTGAGCAGCGGGGCTCACTGACTCATCCAGTGAGCACCACTGACATGGGGCAAAGACCCTAAAATCAGAAAAATAGAACTTGCAGAGTCAGAGAAATTTGAAATTCATTTCTTCACATCAAAAAAATGTAATTTTTAAACCTCATGAAAATCTTTCACAGTTGGAAGAGCCGGTGAAGATGAATGCGCCTAGGGTCCCCAAAGTCCTCCTGCAGCTCTGGTGGGGAGCTCCACCATCCCTGTCTTCTGGGACATGCTGGCCACTGGCAGTTGTGTCCATCAGTGACTCAGCCCCTCAGGCTCGCACCCCACTCTCTCTAAGCCCTCACCCCCTGTATTTGAGGCCATCATTCATTTGTCCTGCAGATATCTGCCAGGCCTAGCACTAGGTGAGAAGCTGGAGCTAAAGCGGATGAAGCGCATGGCGGATGAATAGTCTCCAGCAGCCAAATCATGCTCTGCGGCAGTGTTTTCATCTTGCCGGCGTGACGCCCATCCACCTTGACCCGTCATTTCTCATTTAGGTATTAGATGGAGCAGCATTTCTCGCTGACAAATGGTGCCCCTCATCCTCCAGCCTGAGCACATGCCAGGCCCATGCAATGATCTGCCTGCTTTCCTAGAGTATGGGAGCCAGGAGAGCCACAGGACAGTTACAAGCTGATGTCCACCATGATCAGTAGGGACAGAGCCCCAGATCTCTGGCTCTGTACCACAGCAGTGGCTGAAGGACTCATGGGGTATCTTGGGTGGGCCTGCATGGTGGAACTTGCTGAGAGCAGAGACGACTAGAACCCATTAGACTTGAGCCTGACTTTTGGCTCACCACAGGACTTTGCACAAGAATCTCCCTTCCTTTCTATTCCGTGCAGTCATTTTCTGCAGTCTGAGGAACACATGGCACATGTGTCACCAAGCCTCCTCCTGGGCACATGGCAGACAGAAGTAATTGATCACAGAGCACCTCACCCCCCACCTGGCAGGGGCACTTTTGTTGTCATCCTTAGATGTGGGCTTCATCCTCACCATAGTGAGTCCCAGAACCAACAGAACTGGAATAGGACCCAGGGGTATTTTTTTAAACCCCTCCGGTAGATTCTAATGCACACATAGGGCTGAGGACCGTGGGTCAGGCTTTCTGGCTTGAGAATTTTTTTTTTAATTTTTGAGAGCAGAAAATATAGGATATAAGACTGATAGAGCTTCCTGGAGCAGGAAACAGAAGAAGGAGGTCAAAGTAGTTGGGGGAGCCATTTCTACACGGCAGGACCTTTGGGGTCCCTCTCCCAGCCATTTTCCATCCTGCGTGATTATTCTGAGAATCTTCCAGCTCCCCCTTTTACAGCAAACAAACAACTCACCCAAGTTTGTTGAGGTCCGATAGACAAATTAGTTCCCATCTCCGCCCCAACCCCCTCAGACACAAGATTGAGGCTAATGATTAATGATCTGAAAGTCAATTAATCAGTGACTGCTTTGGAAACCTCATTTCTCAAATTACCTCTCTTGAATGCAAGGCCTTTTTGACATCATCTTACGTCTCTAGATTCACTTTCCCTACTAATTGAAATTCAAAGATATTTCTTCTTGCTGTCAGCTTACTGGTTTATAAAATAGTTGCAGACAGATTACTGCTCGCCTTTAGTGTGTCAGAGGTAAGCACCAACACTATGCTTTACGTGTCCACTTCAGAGGGAGTGCGTCAGTGATAGATCGAGAGATTCTCTGTCTCTGGGAAGCTAATTTTTCATGTATTGATTTATTTCCACCACAGCTACTCGTAATGTAGTACAATCAAAACACAGGTGTGACGGGGCTCCAAACTGCAGATCTCTAAGTTTCCTTAGCAAACGATTCCATCACCATTTGAGCTGCGGGCAAAGTGGTAGGAAGGAGGAAATTGGTGTTCTTCATTAGAGAAGAGGCTCGGGTCTGAAGAGGCTCTGGTGGCAATCACTGTGCTCCCAGCCCCAGGCCCTCTGCCTATGACTCTGCTGCTCTGCTGATCCTATCATCTTTTGTTTAGGGCGGGTGAGGCTGCCAGAACAAGCACAAATATAAACATGCAAAGACTCGCGCTCTGTACAAGTTCCTTTCTTGTTTAGCAGTAGCTCGAACAAGTGTCCTGGCCACTAGCTGCTCCCTCCTCTGGAAGACTTGGGATCCAAGTGCTTCCCTGTGTACCCCTCCTGCCCCTGGCCTTGTGGTTGTAGACGCACGGGTCAGCAGAGGGAGAAACACTCAGAGAGGAAGAGGAACCGCTGTTCTCTTACCATCTCACCACACACACACACACACACACACACACACACACACGCCTAGCATCTTCTGCCCCTACACTCTGCAGCAGGTGACACCTAAATTCAAGGGAAGCTGAGAGCTGGACTTTAGCATCTTCAGGGCCACAATCGTCCTGAGCTATTACTTTGTACCATAGTCAAAGGAGGTGGTGTGAGTTATGCACCAGTACCGTGCATGCAGGAGGATCGCCGTAAATGGTCCTTGCCGTGTGTTTTGCAAAACAGTGACCATGACTGTCTGCTTCCCCCGGCAGTTTCAGGCCACGGTGGAGGAAGGTGCTGCGGGGGTTATCGTCAACCTGACGGTGGAGGACAAGGATGACCCCACCACAGGTGCGTGGCGGGCTGCCTACACCATCATCAACGGCAACCCCGGGCAGAGCTTTGAAATCCACACCAACCCACAGACCAACGAGGGAATGCTGTCCGTCGTCAAGGTGAGGAGGCTTCTTGGGCTTCTCTGGGGGCCCTGAAGAGGTGTGGAGAGGCCCTGAGTGGAGAAGGTCAGGGGCAAACTCCACTTCCTTCATCTGGGAGGTTGGAGCGCATGGCTGTTCCACAGCTGTTCCACGGGTCTTTCTGATTGAGTCTGCAACCTCAAGCCCTGGGGGGACTCTGAGCAAATTAACTAAGTGCTAAATGAGATTCTCCACAGGTTTTCTTATGAACCATCCAAAGATATGCAAAAATAGGACTTGTGGGTGTGTTTTAGGGATCCGTGCCCAAAATATGGACTGTTTCATTTCATCTTAACCTTTCTCTGTTGTTCTCTTAAAAACAAACTCAAAACAATCTTTGGTCGAAACCTCTGGTGAACCTTGCTGGCCTACACAGCCCCCCCCACCTCTCTCTCTCTCAACAAGGCAGGGTGTGGTCCCAAAGTGCTTGGCCAGGGCTGGTCCCTGAAATGTCAGCACCAGCGGGGCCGAGGCAGACCAGGGCAGGGTCGGCTGCTGGAGGAGGGTGGTTCTCCAGGTCCCGCCGTCTGGGAAGTCCTGGGCAGGGTTTCTGCCAAAGACCAGGACCTTGGCTGGTGCGTGTTTGCTCTCCCAGTGCAGGAAACCATTTGCCTCCCAGGAAGTGAGGAAGAGCATTTATACCCACAGCTGCCAGTGAGCCGTGTGCCTTTGGCCAAGCACCTAAGGACGCTTTCCGTACCTCGGTTTCCTCGTCTAGAAGACATTCTCATACTGTCTCTCTCTCCCTCTCCCCCCAGCCCCATGCTAACATCTGAGCCTGTGGAGTGCTAAGCTATGTCCCCAGCCTTTTTTATTCTTTCTTCATTTTGAGACATTCACTGCCTTGCTAAGTTGGCCAAACTGATCTTGAACTTACAATCCTCCTGCCTCGGCCTCACAGTAGCTGGAACTACACTGGGCTGGAATCTCTTTTTTGAGGGTGGTGATCCCATCCCTGAGGTCTCTGCCTCATGACCCGGTCCCCTCCCAGTAGCTCCATCTCCTCATGCCGTCACTGGAGGGAGCGAGGCTGCAATGTATGGATTCGATCTACAGCGGCAGTGAAGATTTCATGGGCTGATACGTAACCTGTGTACAACCATGACGACTACTCTCAGCCCGTACTGGTTTTCTAGGGATGCTACAAGAAATTACCACCAATTCTGTGTTTCGAAGAGAGCACGCATTCACTATTTTACAGTTCTGAAGGTCAGAAGCCCTGCAGGAGTCTCACGGTGCTCCCATGTGGCAGTAGGGTGGGGGTCTCAGAGAGAATCTGTTTCTTGCCTTTTCCAGGAGGCCCCTGCTGCCCGGGCTCCTGGCCCTCCCTCCGTCCTCAAAGCCAGCAGGGCAGCCTCCTCCAGTCTCTCTCCGCCCCGGTCCTCTGCTCCTCCCTCGGCTCCCTCCCTCGACCTTCCCACCGACTCTTCCATGGAGACCCGACTCCAGCAGGCCCACCGGATACTCCGGGACACCCTCATCTCAGGGTTTGGAACCCCTCGGCCAAGTCTGCTTCGCTGTGTGATGATGATTCGCACCAGCTCCGGGGATTAGAATGTGGACAGTTGCACCAACAGAGCCCCGCCCAGTGCCCGGGGAGGGACTGCAGGACCCAGAGCCCTTGACAATGACAGATCCAGCATGTTCCGGAGGACACAGAGTCTGGGTTTCGCTTGAGCCCTGTGCTTTACAGCCCGTTTTTTCTTCTCCCAAATCAAGGCCCTGGCAAGGTTGGCCTGGCACTGGCCTCCTGCACCCAGGTGCACGTTCAAAGCTGTGTAAGTTGTACAGTGACCTGGCTATCTCTGTGTCCTCCACAGCCAGCCTGTGTGTCTGACACTTACCAGACACTTCTCCAACCCTTCAGCCTGCAGAGGACACCTGAGCGTGTGTGCATGGCCAGCAGGCGTCCTGGAGAGCTCAGGGTGCCCAGTGTGCATTTGCTACGATGCCAGGAAAGTCAACACAAGCACACTGGACTCACCAGAAGGAACTGTTCCCACCATGGTCCTGTGCTGGTCCCCACCTGCGTCTCCAGGAGCGCAAGCTGAGCACAGCTGCACCTGCCGGGGCGGCCCAGGAGGGCAGGATGCTGCCATCCAGAGTGTGGTTCCCAGGCGCAGCCCCCTAAGAGAGTGTGACCTCGAGGAGTTTCCACCAGCGTGTCCTCATGCTCTGCAGACCCTGGGGACCAGTCAGAGGTCGGACTCTCCTGGCTTCATGTCCCTAGTGAGCCGACTTCCTTTGCTTCAGGGTGGGAAGGCAGACTGCATCTTCAAGAAGGGCTGGTGCTCTCCCTGCCTCCCAGCATGTGGGAGACAAAGCCAGGATGAGGTCCTGAGAGAGGCAGACCCGGCTGGGCCCTCTGATCCTCCCCATTGTGCCTAAGATCCAGGGCATCTGTTAAGAATGCCTCCCACTGTGATAACAGGATGCCAGACTGGCAATGGCTTAAATTATAAAGAGAATTTCAGAGTTTTCATAACGAGATAAAGGTAGGCCAGTCCAGGATTGACTGGCAGCTCACAGTGGTAGAGAGCCAGCAGGGGGCACCTCAGATGCATTGGGCCTTTTCCTCTTGATCATAAAGTAGCTGCCAAAGTCCCATCCATCAGTTCTTCCTGCTGCTGGTCACAAGATAGGAAACAAGGAGGCAGCCAGACAAGTGGCAGTGTTCACATGTACCCCTCTCCTCTTATCAGGGAAGAAAATATCTCTTCCAAGAGCCTCTTAGCTAGTTACCCTTGAAAAATAAACGGACAGCACAAGGAAGGCTGAGCAAGTCCAAACCTGGCGTTTTGGCCTCTGCAGTCAGGCACCAGCAGGTCTGCACTGACCAGTAAGCGGCTCAGTGCCCGGACAAGCTAGGAGGAGTTTTGGGGCTGCATGGACAGCGGGCTGCCTCTAGCAGAACCGAATCCTGATGGCTCCGTTCATCTTTAAAGCTTTCTGGTCTGGAGGCCCTTACTGGCTCTGCAAGCCTTTTCCACACCTGTCAGAAAGCCATTCTTCCAGCTGAGCATAATGCACTCTTCATTTTCTGTTTTCTGTTTCTCTGTCCTCAAAGAAGGAAGCAGCTGAAAAGCATCCTTGATACCCAAACCTCCTTCAAAATCAGCCCCCTCTAATGCCCTGTGCTTTCCATGTGGGCGGCTCTTCCAGCCTGTATGTCCTTCCTCCAGGACAGCAGCCTACACTTTGTCCTGATCCTTGATCGAGTAGCAACCAGATCGCGTCTCTGTGGCTTCCACCCTCCGTTTCCACTTCCTCCCTCCCTGACCCAGAGGCCCAGCCTTAGTGAGGCTCACAGAGGCTGTGTGTGTGAGCTGCTACGCGGAGGGCTTCAGGATGCAGGTCCAGCCCTCGGGAGGGATCGTGCGGGGAGACCCGTGTCTCATCAGCTCCAAGTGGATTGGTCTGGGGCATGCTGTGTGGTGTCCTCAAAACAAACAGTCCATGTTTACATGTTTTAGAATGTATTAGAATAGGGCAAATCGCCTGTAGAGTGTGTGAGTGCACTTACAAGTGTCAAACACAAGTGTACACACGTGCACACCTGATGTATAAGTGCACATATACATGCACGCATGCACACCTCCCCTACAACTGAACGTGAGCTCACCTGACATCGAAATGCACGTATCTGTGGTGATCTGTTTTCACCCTCTCATTTCCTTGTCTGGTCCCTGTGCTCCAAGTTGCTTGGACACCTGCTGACCATAATGGCCCCAAACCACCTGCCCGAATTCACCTGTATATTAAGAGCTGTACTGAAAATGAAAACCAAGACCTGGCATGTAAAGGTACAAGATCCCAGTAATGAATGTAACTGTACTGTCTACCTAGAATGTACCACTAAATTCAATTTTTTTTAAAAAAAAGAGCTCTACTGAGCTAAGAAACTCAGAGAACCCCTCTCTTCGTGGCATTTCAGTGCAGCAGAAAAGCCAGTGGAATTAGATTTAGGCTTTCATACCACCAGCAAGTTCTCATTAACTTTATCTCCAGAAAGATGTTGTGTTCCTGGGAGCCAGCATCCTCTGTCGCTCCCAGGGGTGCCACTGGGTCTGCCCGGCGCTGGCAAGAGCTGGAGAGGTTCTTGGGACCCTGAAGTGCTCCGTGTCTCAGGTCTGCTCGTGGTCCCCACCCCCACATTGTCACCAGCCGGCAAGCTGGAGGTTTCCACCTCCCCCAGTGTCACAATGGGAATCAATGACTTTTCCAAGCCTGGAAGCTCTCTGGGCTTCATTTCAAACTGACTTTCCAGGGTAGGTGGGTGTATGAGGTGCGACTGAGAAATGCCAAGTGTATTTAAATATTGTTAGAGTCACTCTCTTGAGAGACGCGCTGCCCTTAGTCCCCCTCAAAGCTCTGCCCCTCGCTTGGGACACACTTGTCCCGTTGTTCTTGCCGCGTTCCGGAACCATTCTCAAAGTCCTGTCTCCTGAGCGTCTTTAGCTGCGCTGTCGTGGCTGGCTCGATACCCTGAATTAATCCACAGTGTTGACCTTCTCGTGGCCATTTGGACTTCGGGAAAGAGCCAGCAGTTGCGTGGAGCCAGATCCGGCGAATAAGGTGGATGAGGACCCACGGTCATGTTTTTACGAGCTGCCTTTCCATTGGATGGCAGCAGCGTTCACTGTATTTTTTAGTCACACTTCATAAAGATTCTCATGAAGGGGGGTTTCCAGAGCTGCTTCAGAAAGGGCCGCAATGACGGGAGAGAGGTAACTGCGCGATAATGCAAATGAGGGAGTGTTTTGAGAAGGACTGTTGGCAACGAGTCTTTTACTTTAATACATTTTTTAAAAATTTAAACACACATCATAGTTTTCCACGGCCCCTTTGTGTGCGAGAGTGTGTGTGAGTGTGTGTAGGTCTTCTCGTGTGTGCAGGGAATGCTCGGCGCTGTGTACCTCTTATCCATGACTACATGAAAGGTGTCGCAGGCTGCTGAAGGTCACAGGCTCAGTGCCTGAACCCAGTTCCAGGGCTCTGCCTGCACCTGCACCCCATCTCCCTCACCCCTCACAGCTGTGCCCTGCTGCTTGCTCCCCTTGGAGACTGCAGGCCACACGCCTCGGCCCAGGTCTGTGTTGTCCTCCAGCAAGGATGCCCCCTATGCCTCAGACCTGAAGAGTTCGCCTCTCGCTTTTCCCAGCGTGTGTTAGGAAGATAAGTGCCGAAGCAAAGATTTCACCCTTGCCTTGCCTAAGTGTCTCCCGGTACCCACAGAGACAGGAGCCTGTTCTGGGAAATGTCCCTCACTGCATCCGGTTTGGGAAGACAGTGGCGTTCGAGGAAAGCGCAGACAGCCCACTGACCCTGCTTGTAATGAGGCTTCCCTGGCTCTGTCTGATGTCGCCCACACGGCACCCATGAGGCGTGTGCCAAAGCCCGCCCCACCCCCCCACCCCCTGCTTCTCCTGGTGGCTGCCCTTGGCCTGGGGCAGGACCACCACCACTGCGTGAGACTCTTCCTGGCATGGCTGGGTACCTGGCATCACATCCTCTGCCCGCTCAGTGGCTATGGGGCCCCATCCTGATAAAAATGCCCTTCCGTGGCAAAGGACCCTGAATTTTGACCCCATGTACTTCAACTCTCAAGCCCTCTTCCCTGCATCCATCCCAACTATAAACTGCACCTGGACCAGAAAATGCTGCACTGGGAGACCCGAGCCTCAGACTTCCTGGCAAGGCTGTGAGAAGTGCTAAAGATGAAACCTGGCCAGGCATGGCAGTGCATATGTATAATTCCAGCTACACAGCAGGCTGAGGCAGGAGGATTGCAAATTGAAGGCCAGCCTGGGCAATTTAACAAGACCCTGCCTCTAAACGAGAGAGGCTGGAGATATAGCTTGGCACCAAAAAGGAGGAGAGAGAGAGGGAGAAAGAGAAAGGAAGGAAGGTGGGAGGGAAAAAGGAAGGGTGGGTGCCTGGTTAGCTGGTTCCATCTGGTCTCCCATGGCAACAGAGGCAGGTCCTCCCACCATAGTGCTGATGAAGCTTGGGTTTGGGGTCTCCTATTTACCCAGCCCCGGGGTGTCAGGTGTCGTGTTACAGGTTAGAGGAAGGAAGATTTTTGGTGTCAGTGTTGTCAGGAAGCCACCTAAAGGGACCTCCAAAAGCCATCCACCCTTCATGCGTGTCTCCTGACACCCCTCTGTCTGCCTTCCAGCCCCTCGACTACGAGATTTCTGCCTTCCACACCCTGCTGATCAAAGTGGAAAACGAGGACCCGCTGGTGCCCGACGTCTCCTACGGCCCCAGCTCCACTGCTACCGTCCACATCACCGTCCTGGATGTCAACGAGGGCCCAGTCTTCTACCCAGACCCCATGATGGTGACCAAGTGGGAGAACATCTCCGTGGGCAGCGTGCTGCTGACTGTGAACGCTACGGACCCTGATTCCCTGCAGCACCAGACCATCAGGTGGGTGAGCAGCGAGCAGGCTTGCTTTTCCTTTTCAGTGGCAGCAAAATGCCACTCAGTTAAACATGTCAGTGATCTGGATGCCGGTAAAGAGAGTGTCATAGCGAGGAGTTGTGTCTGATGGACCCTACCCCTGACTGGCTCTAGCAAGGGGGAGAGTGGCTTTGGGGCTGTATTTCCAAGGGACCATCTCATTCCGCCGGCCCCGAACACAGTCCCTGGAGGGAGGGAGAGAGGAGCCATCCTGTACAGCTTCCCATGCCACAGCAACATGACCTGTGTGTCCTGGTACCAGCCTGGCCAGACACACATTGCTGGAGTGCGTTTATGGTGAGGGTATTGCAAACTCAGTTCCAGTAACACGCTCAAGGCTGCCCAGTGTGGCAGCCGGGCAATCGGGAGGGAAAAGGGACATCTGCCAAGTCCCGCCCCTCTGCTGCTGGATGCCACCTGAGCAGACACTGCAGGCTGCTCAGACACGGGCCCTGCCCTGGATTTTCTCCTGCTGTGTGGCGGATGAGAAAAAAGCCTTCAGAAGTTTCCATCTTCGCTTCTCGAGCTCTGCCCAGCACTCGGGGACTGGGTGTTTTCACAATGAGATCTGATGAAGTGGCCGTCGCTGAAGCCATCAGTGGTCAGGGAACAAGATGCCCAGTTGGTCCTGGTGCGCTGGGCCTCAGTGCCCTTCTCACGGCGCTGTCCCCATGTAAGAAAGTTACTGATGTCTCCCTTCCAAAGTCTGATCTTCTCATCTAAGGCTCAAAGAATCAAGTATTAGACACACATAATAAGCACGTGCCTCGTTTTTCTGATGAGAAACACCGAAGATGTGGCACGAGCTGACAGGGAAGAAAGCAATGACTACTTTCCCATCTCAAAAGTGGATTTATTTTTACAGTGAAACCTTCTGAAACACTAAATGAGCTCCATAACTGTGCACAACAATACCAAATCCTACCCTAACATGCGTCTGAAATAGCCACCCTTCTTCTCTCCCTTCTCTCCTTCTCTCTCTCTCTCTTCTTGCTATCTAGACAAGGGAACGTGCGGTTTAAACATCAGAGAGAAAGCTTTTTCCTTAGGCACTCAGATGGCGAGACCTGTGGCTTAGCAGACGACAAGGCATTTGCACACGTTTAGGGCGCCTGTAGGGAAGCTCAGCTGTGGTTTGGTGTCACTGTGGTAGGGAATGGAAGCAGGTGCTTCCTGGAGGGAGAAAATGAGTGGAGATGGCGTTGCTGACGCTAAGCCTGGGGCTGTGCCCCTGTGAGATGCTGCCAGGCACAGAAGGGTTAATGCAGTGGGGCCAGGCGGAAGTGGGTGAGCGGACAGTGCCGACAGCGCCCAGTGCCGGAGCTGGAGCTTCCTCAGTCTGGGTTCTCTGACTAAGCCCCGCCCTGGCTGACCTTCAGCAGAGAGAATGTGATGGGCAGGGTGAGGGGTCACATACAGGATGGATGAACCAGGGCGTCCCTGGAGCCAGTAGGTTAGCAGATCAGGATCCCCCAGGGAGAGCAGTGCAGCACTCGCCTGCCCTCCCCCGTTCACCGCCGAGCCTGCTGAGCTGGATCCGAGTCTTGGGCCTCAGGCTCAGGGTGCCATGACTGAGGGGGTCCCGAGATGATGCTCACAGACAGTAGGCTGGGAAGCAAGGATAGCAGCTCTGCCTGGCACGCAGAGGCTGGTGGCCAAGACAGACAAGAAGCGTTCCTCCTGCAAATGGAGGTACTGGGCAGGCCTGGCCCGGAGGGGAGAGGGGGGCTGGTGAGACTCAGGACCCTGAAGGATGCCAAGACCAGCTTCGGAGTCATTGGAGCTGGGGGACATGGGTTCCCAACCACCTCCCGAGCGAGGAGGAGGAGGAGAAGGAGGAGGCTGTGGCCCCCAGCCTGCAAGTGACTAGACGTGAGGAGCACAGACACAGAGCCTGGAGGACCTGCAGAGCCCCCAGGTCTACAGCAAGCCTGGTCCTCACAGCCCTTAGTCACAGGTGGCAGATGCCACAGAATGCCTCAGTGTGGTCCCGGAACTGATGAGTCACGGGCCGGCATCCTGCACAGTAGAGCCCGGGTGCTGGGCTGGCACCGGCTTCTCTCCCTGGCCCCGCCCCATCCTCAGCCGTGCAGCTGTGTCTGTAGAGGGAAGAGGCCACCGCAGCGCCCAGCCCCAGTCTCCCTGCAGAAGGAGCAGCGCCCTCCCCACGAAGAGTCCAGCCTGGGTGTGGGTGTCACTGAGTCAGCTAGGACACCTGGGCAGGGTCGTGTGGCCGAGGTGGGAGTGGACTCTGAGGCCCCCAGG
>NW_022900944.1:45441389-45521636 GCF_012274545.1 Fukomys damarensis
CCAGGCCCCCCCACCCCACCCCACCCCTGCAGCTTCTCCGCCCCCACAGGCTGGGAGAATATCCTCGGTCCAGGCAGGTGGGTTCCTGTCCTGGGATCTCTGGCAAGAACAGGCTCATTAAGGACGGCAGCCTCTGATCCGGTACACGGTACACCGAGATGTGCCGTCCCAGGGAGTGAGCAGGGCTACCAGGTGGGCCAGGCTGAGTACGGCTCCCTCAATTTCTCAGGCAGGCGTGGTGACCTTGTGAGTTGTGCTGTCAGTTGCTGTTGCTCTAATAGTTCTTCAGGGATCGGGCATCGGAAGGGGAGGAACTGCACTCTGGGAACTCTTCTTTTGTCTCAAGGAGAGCCCTGAACATAGCTGACTAAAGTACAGAAATGAACAAAGAGGCCGGCCCAGCCCTCCACCCGCAACAGACCCACGTCCCTGCCCTGCTCTGCAGCGGGCCCTGCGGTCAGGAGCACTGAACTCTAGGGGTCTCAGGGCGGCCCTGCTTCTCCCAGGAGCCTTCACCCTGCCCATGTCTTTCCCGCCTCCCTGTGCCTCCTCCGTCTCCCTCTGCTCTCTGCCCCATCTCTCCTGGCATCTCTGCTTCTCCACCCACAGCCCTTTCCCTCTGTCCCTACCCTGCTCCCTCCCCTTATTCTTCTCTTCCCCCGTTTCCCCTCTGTCTCATCTCTTCCTTCCCCCTCTTCCTCCTCCACCTCCTGCTCTTGCTTTCTCTCCCTCCCACTCCCTCTTCTCTGTCTCCGTCCACCCCAAGATTCCCTGGGACTCAGCTCCGGTACCAACCTCCATCTCACCTCCCATGGTGCACCAGGCTCTCTAGACTTAAACTCCTCCCAGGAGGTGCTCGGCTTGCCCGACATCCTGAGAGCCCAAGTCCATCCCACCCCGACCCCGGTCCACGACCATCGCCTCGGCTTCCCCACCACGGGGAACTCCATCTCTGGTCGAAATAAGAGAGCTTCTCCCAGCCCCAAAGAACCTCAGGGCCCTCTCCCCAGCCTTGCTTCTGTGATGAGCAGTCTCCTCTCTCGGCCACAGCACGGTCACCGCTGTCCTGCCAGGGATGTTAAAGTGGCCAGGAGCCTTGATCTCCGCAAAGCCGTAACCTAAAGGCAGGAGGCGTCGGGGATCAGAGAGGATCGCTGCCTGGCAGCCTGCCATGCGGAGATCCCTTGAACAGCCGGTCACCTCGCGCTCTTTACCAAATCAAAACGGACAGCAGTGGCCGTGGGGCAGACGAATTCCTTCCATGTAATGACTTGCGCCTTCTTATCCTTACTACAAAGTTGAGATTGCTCAGGGAGGAAACTTTGGAGAAGGCAGTGATGAAGTAGCTGTAGTTATCCCACCGAGGAAATCCCCTTTAATACCGTGGGGACAGCACCTGCAATGGCACACGAGGATTCTCTCTTTATTTGCCGTCCCCTGACAGCACCCAGAGCTGCCTTTTTACTTCCCGGCACGTAGAGCTCTGGCAGCCACCCAGGTCGAGAAGTAGCCATTATTTCTCGTCACTGAATCGTATGCTTTTCTGTTTCACCCACCCACTCTTTTATGGATGCATTTCCTTGCTGAATATTCGAATTGTTTCCAATTGTTTGCGATTTTTAAAAAAAGATAGTGAACATGTTTGTAGCTACACTGTTGCACGCGTCATTAATTTTCTGAAGAGCACTGGAAATACTTTGCTGGAACAAAAGTATTGATATTGTTAACGCCTCTGGATGTATCCAGAGTTCTTTGGTATTGAGTCTAGGCAGTCACATTTCTGCTTGGCCTTAGGATTTCTGAATTGATGCCGTGGTTAGGAAGCCCTTCTGTGTGCCAAACTAATGTACACACTGGCCTGGACTACACAGAGGACTTTCCTCCGGGGACACAGGTAGAAATCGGGCATCTCCCAAGGGCGTGTTAAGATCCCTCACACCAGGGAGCCGCGCAAGGGAACTTGTTGCATCACTATTGTTAGGAAGAGGAGCTTGATGGACAGTTATGCTAGAGCGGAAATGACTTCTTCACCCTCGTGTGAGAGCGCAGCAACACCGGGGCGAACCTTCCACCAGACCCGTAGATTTGGTTCCGCGGCGGATGCAGCCAGCAGCTAAAAAATTCAAACAGCCTCAGAGGACTTACTCCATTCTCTCCGTCATCAGAGAGTCTGAGGAGCCAACCAAGTAGCAATTCCTATTCCAAACATTTTTCAGACAGAACTCATCTTGCCCGGGTCTGTCGCAAACAATTCTACAGCAGAGAGGCTTCCGCCTACCTACTGAATATACAAGCTACGGGTTGAGGAAATAGGATGTCCCTACCCTATGAAAGCACATATATTTCTCAACATATTTTGGAGAGGGCCATTCATTGAGGGGAGCTCTGTGACTGCGTCAAACTCTGTATCCGTGGAAATAAATTTGGCTGAAGAAAACAGGAAAATTCAAAATAACAATAGTTCAGGGAGAATATAACACTACCGGAGTCCTTCCTGCTCACCAGTTTTCCACTTCTAGGCGGGTGCCCTCTTTCCTCACAGTCTTTTATGGAGTTCCAACCTTCATATCTGTATTCCAGACAGCAGGAGGAGGGGAAAGGGGAAGAAAGGGCTGCTTCCTTTCTTTTGAGGTGATTTCCGGGAAGTCAACCACATTTCTTGCTGGCCAGAGTTGATCACATGACTAACCCTAGCTACGAAAGATTGTGGGAAATAAGGTCGCTTAATTCGGTAGCAATGTGCCAACTTTTCTTTACTAGGGAAGAATGGATATCGGGAAGTAACTAGTAGCTTCTGCCATGTGGCTTGAGCCTTTTACTAAAAAACTATAGGGTAAAAAGATTTTTTGTTTTGTTTTGTTTTTTGTTTTTTTGAGACAGGGTCTCACTATGTAGTTGAAACTGACCTGGAACTCACTATGTAGCCCAGGCTGGTCTTGAACTCACAGTGATCCTCCTGCCTCGATTACAGGCGTGCACCACCACGCCCGGTGGTAAAAAGATTTTTTATGAAAATGTCTAGTATGTGTTTTAGATTTCCATTACGATAATAAAATACCTGAGACAAGCAGCTTAAGAAGGTTTATTTCAGCCCACTGTTTCAGAGGTTCCAGGCCATGATCATGTGGCTGGGTGGGTTTGGGCCTGAGATAAGGCAACAGATCACAGCAGGAGCGCATGATGTAACAACCTGCTCACCTCACTGTGGCCAGGGAGCAAAACAGGAGAAAAGAAGGGGCCAGGGTCCCAATATTTCCTTCAAGGCCACTCCCCCAATGACCTCACTTCCTCCATAGGCCCCACCTTGTAGGGTTCCATCACCTCTCAGTAGTGCCAGAGGCGGAGGACCCTTTCCTCAACATATCAGCTTACCCAAACCTCAGTGGCTAATGATATTAGATTTCCCATAACCAAAATAATAGACAATTGAGTGGCTAAATACAATGCTAGCAAAAGCACAAGGATCAAGTCAACCATTCTTCATCCTTTATTTAGAGCCCGCTGCGGGCCTGACACTGTGCTGTTATCCACTGGTATAAGGGTACCCTGTGCGGAAGCCTCCGGGGCCCTTGTGGTCACAAGAACAAGAACTTTCACCACAGATGATGAGGCTCCCAGGGAAGGGAGGAGGAAAGGAGGGAAGGATGACAGGAGGAAAAACTGAAACAACAATGGGCCAATTTTCATGCTAGCATGACAGCTTTAGCAAGTTAAATTTAATATTTGCAAAAATATTTTTATACTCACACACTATCTGTCTCACCTTGAAGGAATGCCTGAGCAGATATCAGAGTCGTGGGCAATAATTAATGAAATACTTTTTTATGACCAAGTAGTTTGGAAAGCTAAATTGTTAGACATTCCAAAAATTTTGTAGGAAAATATGGACTTATGAGTGTGTTCTCATATATTGGATATGATTTGCAATAAAGATCACCATAGACTGAAGAAATTCTTAAGAGTCTCAAGGGCCTTAAAATAACAAGAGCCCAGCCTCTAGGTGCTGCTCCAGAAACAGGTGTACACTGGAGTATGGCAGCTGAGCTGGAGGTGTCCACATGAAAACAGTTTTGTGCATAAGCAGATGTGGCTCATTCTTTGTTGAACCGTCAGACACTGACTGATACCTAATCGTCCTCGAAGACATTTGCAAGGACCTTGTACACCAGCCGCAGGAGGGAAGAAGGCCTGGGCAGGATGACACAAGGCCCCCTGCACTTGCCAGACCCATGAAAGTTACACAAAGAGCCATTTCCATCGGCCAGTTCTCCTTCCAAAGCCGTGGCCCAAATTGAGCCTCTTCTTAGAACACCAACTACCTAATTCAGCCCCAGATCAGATCCTCATCCCTTTGATAACTACAACCTGCTTTGTCCTGGTATCTCTGGGGCTCTGTCTTTTTTGTATCATTTCCTTTCTCCTGCTCCTTGGACTCCGATGCTTTTCAGCGGTGTGGTGGATTTCATTCATGCATTCACACCGGTACAGAATGCAATGTGGAATAATGACCGTTCAGCCCCAAAAGATGTGTTAAAAATGCCCAATTTCGTCTTTTGTTGGTCTTCCTGTGACTCATCAAGTCTTGTTGTTTAACATCGTGTTTAATCTAATATTTGAGTCCTTTCAAAGAAAATCATGTAAAATGATGGGAAATTGAGCAAAAAGCATCATTGGCTGCCTGTAGGGCATTTTATTCAGTGCCTTCTGAGGCCTTCGGCAGTAGGAGGTAAAATCAGTTTGCTTGAAAATGAGAATCTTGTCCTTACTGGCATTTGCAGAGACATAAGTATCCAAGACAGGAGTGCAGGAGTGAGCAATTTATTGAGAGAAAGGATGGCTTCAAACCTCCCAAACCAGGTTTCAAAACTAGATTTAAGAGCTTAATTCAGTGTGAATCCCACCCTTTAAATTTTAATCGGAAGTTAAAGGCCAGATAATAACATTTCTACCTGAGGAAATTAAGAGACGTGTCTCCATCTACTAAAATATATTATTAATACTGTGTCTTAATTAAATGTGATTACTGGCCTCAATAATAGGGTTGGGGGAAGGTCATTTTTTTTTTGGTTGTTTTTTATTGAGTTAAGATATTTTCTTCCAGAGTCCACAAACACAGGGCTTGAAGTATAAATGAATTGTTTACAGTGGTGCCTTTGTAATTTTTAATTAAAGTGATGTTTTTCCATTGGCAGTTTATGGCGGTAATACATTTTATTGCCCACTCTGCTGGGGAATTTTTAATTATTTATGTAAATATATTATTGCAGCAGCCCTTATTTTCAGTGGTCAGATTTTCCGTTATGAAGGTGCCAGGAGGAAATAAGGTTTAACAAATTAAACAACTGAATTTTTAAAGGCCGAAAATCTTCACTGGCTAAAAATGGAATCCTGGCTTTTGTAATGATGCAGAGACAAAGATTTTCGTTATTAACTTCGACAGAGGGTGCTCCGTTTCGCAAATAAGAAGCTGCTAACCATTGGCGTAAACAGTTGAAAGGTTATTTTACCAATCAACCAGCTTTTTAACATCTGTCTCCATACGTTGTTAAAATTTGCCACAGGGCAGACTTCTACTGTTGAAGACAGGGTTTCAGATGGGCTGTATCGGAATATAATTACGATGGTCCTTCTTGTCAGCCTGAGAAATTCATTCTCAGAACCAACGTAGAAAATATTGACAAGTGCTAATGTTGTTTTTGTCCGATATTTTCTGAGCTGCTCAAGCCGCTTAGCTTTTTGTTATATTTTAATAAAGGCGCTTGAAATAGACGAGGCCCGCTAGCAGGCCACACCCCTCAGGGACACAGCAGAGGGTGGTTGGTTAGGGAAGGCAGTCGGCTTGCTTTACCATCCAGTCCATCTGCCAATTGCCCAGACAGACCTTGGGCCTCATGGAGCCACCCAGCCCTGGCCGGAAATGACGAATGCGCGACAGGAGGTCGTGGGTCATGTGACTGTGGATACCCGCATCTTGTCACATGCCTCCGGCGTGCTCTCCCAACCAGTGACTCTGGAAGCTTGTGATTATAAGCGGTGAGACTCAGCACAACACCCTGGGTGTTTTACTAGATGTCTGGAAACTGTTAAAATATCTTTCATTGTGGAAATTATCTTTGTGGGAAAAGAGAAAACAAGAAAATTAATAAAATAGCAGAGTAGCTGGTGATGAAAGCAAAGGAAACAAGCAGAAAAGGGAGTGGGGAATCCAGAGCTCTAGATAGGGTGCTGGGCAGGCCTCCCTGGTGTTGTGACAGCTCAATGAAGAACTGCAGGAAGTAAGGAGTGGTGTGCAAAGGCCCTGAGGCAGCTGAGCAGGAATGTGAGGGGCAGGAAGGAAGCCACGGGCATGGGACAGAATGAAGAGGGGAGAGGTACAGGGCTGGGTTTTGACTCTCAGTCAGATAAGAAGAATGTGCAGGTAGAAAAGAGTAGGTGGTAAGAGAGGGGCAGAGACCTTGAGGATGGTCTGTTGTAGTGCAGGGAAGAGGCAGTGTGGGTTCCAGCTTGGTCAGAGGAAGGTGGACAGCAAGAAGCAGACAAGTGCTGCATGGGCTTTGAAGTGCTGGCGACAGGAGGCGCTGACCAATTTGGGGACATGTGGTCCTTGGAAGGGGCCACCGACCAGCAGCTCCCTGGGAAAGAGGCAGAGTTCCTGGGGGAGGGCGGTCTCAGGAACTGGGTTTGATTGGCGATTGGCAACTTGGATGTTGGGGGTACTCAGGGTTAGAGAGAAAATCTGAGAGTCGTCTGTCTTCTGGAATTTAGACCCCTGGACTCAGGGCCCCAAAGTGGCCAGTGAAGGAAAAGGGAAGGTGGTTCATGGCTAAGCCCAGGGCGCTTTGATATCCCTGCCCTCCTGCTGGGGCCACAGGTCAGCCCAAGACAAGAGGCGTCATGAGCAGGATGTTCCTGGAAGTCGGTGACCACTCCTAAGAAGGAAGATGGTTTTCTCCTTTGTTCCCAGAGCTCTCTGTAGTGGTCTCCAAACCAGTCCCATGTGTGACACGGGTCACACCTCATAATGGCAGAAAAAAATGTAAGCGAGCAGGTAGAAGTTCCTAACTGTGAGTGCTGTCATCTGATGCTTGCCTGCCTGCAGAGGAGCCCTCAGATACCAGGGCCTGTGAGTAAACAGTGAGCACAGTCACACTCGGGTGACTCCAGGGTGAAGGCTTGCGAGTTGGCCTTTTATGGACTGGTGAGCTTGATTTTTCAATTCTTCTAGAGCATCCATATGATGTAGTCACATTTCCTGCTAGTGAAATTTCCAGGTCTTGGCATCTGGATCAAATTGACCAGTATTTTAAGATGTGCACAATGTTAATTGTGGCTACTCTGTCACCCTAACAAGTTTAGGATCTGGTTGGATGTTTGCAATGTGATGAATCAAAGCAGACCATTACTGATAGGATTTGTGGATGCAAGCAACAGAAAAGAGCATTGTTGGTATTAGGTGCGATGCAGCCAGGATTTACAGATTGATACTGAGCATCACAGAGTGGACAGGAAGCCAGAGGACAAGCTGGGGAAGTGAGTGGCCACCAAGAAGTGGAACTCAAGAGGTGAGTTCCCCAGCATGACTCACCAACAGAGCATCTGGAGCCAAGTTCCCTGTCCCATGACCATTTCTGCTGTGTCTGAGCAATGATGAGAGTGAGTCACCAGCAACACTGCACAAAATGGGTTTTCCTGAGCCAGCAAGCAGTGGACCAGGCAAGGATGGTGGTCCTGCCCATGAGGAACAGTCAGCTCTATGCATCTGTGACAAAGCCCCAAGGAAAACCCACTCAAAAATGGGGTTATGTGGCTTACAGTGTGAAGGTTTGTTCTGTGACCGTTGGCTCTGTTCACTGGGCAGCACATCCAGGCAAAAGCATGGGTAGAGCCCAACTGTTCACCTCAGGGCAAGCTGGGGGTAGGTAAAAAAGAAAGAGGGAAGGGCTGGGGTCCCAGGGTCCCCTTCCAGGACACAGCCCTGGTGACCTCCCTCTTAAAAGTCCCACCACCTCCCAGTGGTGCCATGGCCTGAGGACCCAGCCTTTAACACAGGCACCCTTGGGCCCAGTCCAGACCCAAACTCTGACACTTGGGTAAACTGAGACTACCTCTCCTGTGGAAATGCATGGCCAGGCCAGAAGTAAAACAGAGGCATCTCTGACGAAAGAAAACTAGACTATAAAAGAATAAGTGTTTACCACAATTAGTAGAAAAGAACAGGAACCATAGGGCAAAAATAGAACACAATGAAACAGAAAGGGCAAATGAGGAAAATAGCTGAATGTGAGGTCTAGAATTCTGACCGTGCGTCATCTTGGGGACACTGCAGGCCCCTGTGTGCAGTGGGCAGGGCCACCCTGTCCAGGAGCGAGGGAGACAGAATTCAAATCAAATCCAGATGAAAGATGGCCGGGAACTGGGTGGCATGGAAGCATTTCTCCTTTCTTATTTTGCAGAAGGAGATGCTGAAATGGTATATAGCACCCCACTTATAAAGCTTCCAGGACTTTGAGCTCCTCCCATCTCTTCCTGATTCTGTCCAAGGTAGGGGCTTCGTCTCCTGGCCTAGGCCAGTGGTGGCGAACCTGTACTGGGCATGCCAGAGCCAGCTGTTGGTTATCACTGCAAGCTCTAAAAGAGTCACTGTCACTGACCATAAAGAGGCATCTTTGTGTCATGGGCTTTTGAAACCTGTGATGATAGGAATGGGGGGGACCAGTAGGGGGAGACACAGCACCCCATTTTGTGCTTTTTGTCGGTGATTTCACAATGGCCCAGGCACTGTACTCAAGTGCTACATTGTGTCCCTAAGCCCAGGAAAGCTGTGTTGTGACATACAGAGAAAATACGTGTTACATAAGCTTTGTTCAGCCACGAATCATGGGCTGTTAGCCGCAAGATCAGGGCTAGTGAATCAACACTGTGTTCAAAACAGTGGTCTCTAAACTGAAACACACCCAAGACAAGGTTATGTTCGGACCCATTGGCCCGAGTCCCCCAGGAGCAACGGCTCAGCATTGGCAACTGCAGGGTCTACAGTGACATCCTGCTGCTTCACCGTGGAACCCTTGCGTGTACCTTTCTGCTGCTGCTTGCCTTTCCTCCCTGCAGGTGGAGGCTGGTCGTGAATAGCGCCTGTGGTACACAGTGGGCACTCGGTCCATTTAATTAAATGAATGAACCCGCTGCAAGTGGATCTTGTCCTAAGTTAGTTCATGTGTGTTTGCTTGTTTACAGCACTGGGGATTGAACTCGAGGCCTTCTTACAGATCTACAGCCTCTTGTTTTTACTTTTGAGACAGGGTTTCACTGAATTGCCCAAGCTGGGATCAAACTTGCAATCCTCCTGGCTCAGCCTCCAGGGTGCTGAAATTACAGGTTGTGTGCCACCACGACCAGATCAAAGATAAGCTCTAACCAGACCTCAGATTATACTGAATCCCATTCGGGAGTTAATAATATCTCTTTGTAAAGGATAAAAAGAGATTTCCATCAGGATCTGACTTTAATAAACAGTGCAAATGAAAGCTAATTAAATATCTTCATTTAATATGTACTCGGCGCTCTTCCCTGGTTTGAGCCCCGCCCCCCGTGGTCTGAAGAAGACAAGAGAAGATGATGCTTCTTTCTTGGTCCTCTCTCCCCATATCCCCAGCCGGGAATGAAGATTGATTGGCGTTACTGACTGTGGGACACGGTGTTGATCAGGTGCTGTGCTGGGCTCCCGGAAGGCGACGGGAGGTCAGGGCACCCTCTTTGTGCTTCCTCCTGGGGACAGAAGGGCTGCCCATGGGGTACTTCTGTTTCTCACTAAAACCTGCAGACAGCACAAGGCCGTAACCCATCCTGCTGATCCAGCCCAGAACCGATTTGAGAACAAGCGGGTCAGAACCTTCTTACTTCAATCACAGCTTCTTTCTCGGCCTAGCCTTCTCTCACGGTGGGGGCCAGTGAGCTTTACCAGGCAGGGCCAGATGATAAGGAAGGTAGGCTTTGTGCATGCCGTGGTCTCCATCTCTCACTGTAGCTGAGGAGCTGCATGTCTGTGTTCCAGCAAAACTTGATTTACACAGGCCGGAAGGAAGGCCAGAGTTGGGCCAGGGGTCGTAGCTCGCTGATGCCCAGCACAGCCATTCCTCTGTTCCGGCGTCTGCATCTGCCTGTGCTCTACTCTGCTGTGAGCTCTTTGGGGATGGCATCTTAGTCACTGTCGGTCACGTCCCCACCTGGTACAGCGTGCCCCATGACAAGCGTTTGCAAATGCACAGCTTACAAGACGCAGTCCCAAGCCACGAGTGTTGGGAAACATGCTAACCAGACAGAAGGTGATCTAAGCCGCGGAGACAGCCCGCCCGTCATCGCCAGGCCCCTGTCAGCAGTGCTCGGTATCTCAGCAGCTGTCTTTCTGTCGACAAATCAAATCATATTCCTGTATTTATTCAACAACAGCCACTGAGTGTGAGGACAGCACCCCGACGTCAGCTCAGATCTGTCTCCCTTTGGGACCCGAGTAGATTTGCAGTACATCTTGCTCCATGCCCGGTGCCAGCCCAAAATCTTCCCCAAGACTTTAGCTCCGAGCGCTAGAGAAGACCCCATGTTTCTATGCAGTCCTCATTACGGCCCACACGCACTCCGGCTTTGCCAGGGCCAGGGAGTGTGGTCTGTGTGGCTGGGGGCATTTGGGTGCACGGGAGGAGGGCGTCTACAGCCTCTCGGATGGCTTCAGTCTGAGCCCAGAGCACATCCAGCCGTGATGAATTGTGCTTGCCCTGCGGATGTGATGAGTTCCGACGTGACGCACGTACCCATGAAGTCACCACTGTGCCTGAGACAGCACACACATCCAGCACCTGAGAGATACTTTTGGCTCCTTGTGGTCTCCCTTCCTGCCCTTTCCCCTCTGCACCCCTATATCAGGCACTCTGCTCCTGCAGATCAGTGTGCGTCTTCCGATTTTATGTAAATGTAATCGCAGGGCGTGTATCTTCTTTGTGTGGCTTCTTTCACTCAACACAACTTTGAGGGGCTCGACTGTACTGTTCCTCTGTCACCACTGTCCCTTCAGAGCAGACATAATGACCTTCCATAGAACAGTTCACTTATACCAAGCCCCAGTCCCGAACAGGTGCAGGCTCACTTTCAGCCGATAGAGGAATTATCAGAAAGCTAAGGAAGACTGAGGTGCTCTTAAATAGCACCCCATAAACAGTAGATACCCTCTCTCCCCTTGGATGGCCAAGTGGCTATTGAATAAGCATCTGACATGTGCCCGGCGCTGTTGTCAGGGACATAGTAAAAGTAAGACAACTGGACCTTCCTCCTGAGACTCAGACTAAACAGGTAAACAGCTCAAAGAAAGCTTCCCACTGTGACAGATTTTTAACAAAATTGGGAGGTGCTTGGGAAGTAGTCTGCAAGGCAAATAGCCAGGCAACTGCCCTGGCTGCTCCAGGCAGGAGAGGGAGAATGGGAATTGGAGAAAGTATCTTGTACTTCTTTTGTGTGCAGGGTTTTTGGGGGGTTGGGGGGGGTGTTTGGGTTTTTTTTGGTTTTTTTTGTTTTTTTTTTTCAGATGGCCAATCATTTATTTTATATATATATGTATGTATATATATATATATCCATCTCCAGTTGACTTGGTCATATCAGCAAATAATACAAAGCCTGCCCCAACAGACTGAGCAGGGAAATAGAAACAAACAATACACATGACAAGGAATTACAGAACATGGTAGTCAGTGAATTGTAGGAAGAAAAAAACAAAAAGTAGAGGAGAGGACAGAGGGGTCAGGAGTGAGGCTGGCAGGGAAAAAGCCCAAACACACTCAAGGGGTGACCAGAGAGGCGTCACACAGAGGCCTGGGAAGCCAGCCATGTTGCAGGAAGTATTACGAGGACAGCACTCCGCTCCGAGGCCCCAGGGCAGGAGCGTTATCCAGTGTGTTTGAGAAACGGCAAGGGAGCCTTGCACCGGATAATTATAAGAGGAGACCAGGGAAGTCAGAGGGCACACAGGTGGGGAGAGAGCAGTTCACAGGGCACTGGAACTCTCGGCTGTGACTTGGAGTGGAGAGTAATGAACTGTGATGTGTATTGTAAAGGGTTAGGCTATGAGAGAGCAGGAGAGGAAGCAGACAGATCACCACAAAGGTGAAGCTGGCACGGGAGCAGCAGTGATGGTGCGACGTGGTCTGATCCTGGAACGACACAGGGAACATAACAGGACACCCTAATGGATGCACGTGGGCTATGGGAGAAATCCCGAAGTTAAGGACAGCACCAGGAGCTTGGGTGCCTTCTATCGAGGAAAGGCTGGTTTGGGTGGGGAAAGGTTCTGCAAACAGAGGCTTCATTTTGGACATGGTGGATGTGGGAAATGACGAGGGCAGGGACAAAGGGAAACTTCCCTCTACCTTCTGAAGGCTCACTGAATTGAGCTGACAACACACAGACTAACAGGAGGAAAAGGTACAAGTGGATTAAAATCCATGGGGGGAGAATCACAATATGAGGCACACACAAAGCATGAGCCTCTGAGGGCCGATGGTTGAGGCTCAAGTAACCTCTGGAGCTACAGACACTGGAGTCTTGGTAGGAAGGGCATGGAGTGGTCTAGAGCCCAGAGAGACCCAGCTGCAGGAGAGAAAAGGGGAGGCACGCACTGGAACACGGGTGTCGTATTAAGTACAGAGTCGCTAGTCTCTCAGAGCTGCCTCAGCATGCCTCAGGTGCACTGCAGGTGGAGACTCTGAGTTTCTTCTTCATGCAATGGGAAGTCTTCCCTGGTCAGTGAGAGTTCATTCCAATTGCTTTCCTCTGGGAAGGATACAGTAGAAGGCCCTCCTGCACTTTGATGTTTTCCATTCCCAACCATCGCCTATCTGTTGTGAATGTTTAATGAATTCTGCACAATAATGTTGGAATGTTTTTTCTTCCAAGAACTCATCTTCTTCCATGTTGAATGGTAACGCCTCCGCTCGCCGACCCGCCGCAGGCTGCCTGGGTTTTTTTTTGTTTTGTTTTTGTTTTTTTTGGTTGTTTTTTGGGGTTTTTTTTTGTTTTGTTTTGTTTTTTTGTACTAGGGACCTTGCACTTGTGAGGCAGGTGGTAGAATTGTATGCAGGTTTTTAGAATGTTATCTTATGGTTCCTTCTTTTAGTCATTTAAATGCATTTTAATGAGCAATCGGTGCTCATTGTATAAAAAATTAGCAAACACGGAACAGAACAAAGACGCAAATTAAAACTCACCTTTAATCCCACCGCCCAGATGTGGCCACCATTATATTTCATCTGGTTAATTCCACAGGCGAAAAGCAGAGGAATATGTTTTCTTTCATTTGTGTAATTAAGCAGGCCGTGGGAACTGCTATCAGCTTCCTGGGGAGCTGAGTTGTGTTTATTTTTTTTAAGAACCACTAATTTTTGATTAACAAGAATGAATGCAACATTTAAGAGGAATCTAATTACACCCTCTTCCCCTTCTCAACAAAACAACATCATTCCCCACAAAGTGTGGAATCAAGACTCTTAGGATGTATGGCCCCGAGCTGGGGGATTACAGGGGACATTTTTCATGTCACCACCAAGACGGTTGTGTGAGTACTCCAACAGCAGGTGTCTCGGCTGCAGGTTACACACGCGGCTGAAGCCAGGCTGGATCATAACTCACTTTGTCATTACTTAATTCTGTGACAGCTGCAGCTAATGAGCCAGAAGAGAGGGCCTCTGTCCCTGAGAAGGTGAGGCCCTCAGTGTCAGGATGCCTGGGGACAGGAGAGCAGCACAGCTGAGTGGAGCTGCATATGGAAGCCTGATGGTGGATTAGTGTCCAGTTCACTTCTTTCCTAAATAACAAGTTTGTACGTTCCCTTCAGTCCATGTGCATCCATAGAATGCACCCTGTGTGCCAGTCACAGAGGCCACATCTGGTCACAGGCCAGGTCCCCTGAACTGCTGTTCCCACACAGGTCACAGAGCAGCCTTCTGCCCTGTGGGAGACTGGAATGCCCAGGTCCTTATGTGGGTTCACCAGTGTCTGGGAGCCCCAAATATACCTGAGCTGCTCTGCCTCCGTGCCAGGGCAGCTCACCTGCGGCTCCCCACCGCACCCCAGCTTTTCCCCCAGGACACACTAAAGCCCTGCAATTCTGATTCAGCACGGTGGCCAGCAGCCCACTGCGCCAACGCCCTGAAGGGGAGTCTTTAAGTATTTTGCACAAGAACTCCTCCGAGCCTCTGCTCCTGTCTCTTCCCCTCTTTTCTCTCCCTCCAAATCCTCTCCATCTGCTCAAGTCTGCTAGAACACAGGGTGGTCGGGAGCACGCTGTGGGTGCTCCTTAGCCTCTGCATGCCTCTTTCTGCTCCAGATGGAGATGGGGTAAATTCCCAGTTATAGAGAGGATCACATACACTAATCCAGCCAAGTTCTTCACACGGTACCTGGAGAGTGATAAGAACCCAGGACGTGTTTGAATTACAGCTTCAAGAACCACCCTAGGCATCACTTGTCCTACCATTCTTCCCTCATCGCCTACCGCCAGCCCCTGTCTCGCTGCTGGGCTGCATGAGCACAGCTTTCATCAACTGTACGTTGCAATTCCAGTCCAGATGAGTGATGCTAGCTGCTGTATGAGACCCCTGGTCTCAGTAGCGAATACAGGTTGGTTGATCCCTCTCACATCACAACCCAGCCGCAGAAGAGGGCACAGCAGGCCAAGAGACAGCTCTGCACCACAGCTTCTGTGGCTCGATGGTCTGAGCTCCTTCCATCTCATGGATCTGTCACCATTTGTGGCCTCCAGTGTTTCTATGGATGGAAAGAGTGAGAGCAAGGAGGCTCTAGAGGAGGTTTTAGTGGCCAGGTCCCAAAGTGACATTATCACTCTTATACACTTTCCTATGCCCATGCCTAGCTGCAAGGGAAGCTTGGAAATGTGGCTACCTGTGAGTCCAAGAGGGAAGAGTAGATGCCCCTGCCCATGGGAGCACTTTTCATCTCCCTACCAGGCTGGGAGATGTTCCAGGGCAGTGACCAAGTACCTCTGGTCTCGCACAACAATGTGCCCTCCCACCTGCCTTGGGCTGAATCTCAAGAATGAACTATGGAGCTGACCAGGTGACACTCTGGGCTTTCCGAGCACAGATGGTGGGAGGGGCAAAGGGTTAGAGGGACTGAGAGAAACCCGGACCTTTGGGAGCTCAAAGTAATGGTAGCGCTTGCTTGGGCTGCACATATTACTACATAAAAACAGCCAATGGCCACATTGCTGTAGGATGGGAAGGACTGAGCCAGGACAGCTTGGGGAGCAGAGCCCACACCTCTCTAAACCCACCTGCCTGTGCTGTGGAGACCCCGTTTCCTAAGTGCAATGGCAAGGATGATAAGAGCTTTCTTGGTTAGGTCATCATCTGTTTCAACAGGGATACTTGTTTGAAACAAGAAAACACACTGTGTCCGATAGTGCCTCAAAAATGAGCCAGGGATGCTGATTGCCTCAAATGTTCTAAAAGATGTGTCACGTTGTGCACCAGCCCTTTTCAAATAGCTGTATGTTTTTGTACCTGTAATTCCACCCCTAGGAATCTATCTCAAAGAAATAGTCAGAATTGGTGTCAAAAAATCAGGAAACAGAGATTTATGTACAGAGGTATGTGCAGAAGCCTTATGCATGGAAGCAGAGAGGGAGAAAGTGTGGTCTGTGTCCAACAGTAGGAGGAAGAGGCAGCAAAAACCATGGAGCAGCCATGATGTAGAATAATATGTAGCAGTAAAAACTGCTTTCCATGAATTTAAGGTCTAGAGAAAACTGAAGTGGAGAGAGCAGGGCATCCAAGCTGGCAGACTGTGCAATCCTAAGTGTGTAAGTCACAGGTGGAGAAGACCTTGAATAAGATACCCCAGGTTAGGAGTGGCTCACTCAGGCTCCTGGAATTTGTGGTGATTTTTAATTTTGACTTCACTCTTGTATTGTCGGGTTTTCACTGCTGAGCACATATGTCACTTTTATAAACAGAGAAAGGCTTTTTATAAAAAGCAAGGAACAAGGAAAGAAATTGTAGGGAAAACATCCTTTCTCTGTCTGGCCTGCTCAGGGGGGCCTCAGTCCTTTCTGACCGGTTTTCAAGGACTTGGATTCTGACCACACCACCAGGCCCCTGGTCTGTAGTAGGCCCAGACTACCAATTGCCACCAGGACACGTGCCTTTCAGCTGTCATAACATCCATTCTGCTGCCCAAAAGAGATCATCACGGCTCTACCCTTCCAGATAACCCTGCACACAGAACATTTTTCACAAGGAGAAATGAAAAAGGCTTACTCCTTTGTGAGTTCTATAAAGATATTTCTTGGCATCTACAAAGTGACAAGGACACTTTACCCAGACTCCACAGCATCCCCAATCCCTAGCCTTGGTTGTGGTTCAGAAATCTTCATGGAGATTTGAAAAGCATTTTGCCCTTTCACCCGAAGCTGTGGTTCTGCTTTTGATCTGGAGGAGTAAGCTGCCATGAGATGAGTTAAGGAATAAATGTGTGTTTCTGTTGGTTCCTCCAAGGTGGGACTTCAAATCCAGGGTGGCTGGGTTGTTAAGAGAGATAATGAACAAAAACAATAACAGTGATTTACCCTAAAAGGCACACTTGCTCTTGCCTTGATGCCAGAATGTGGGCACTTAGGGGTCCTTCCAGCCCTGCACACCAAGCCAGCTACAAGCTAATGGTCCTAGACAGGGAGGTTTGGGGTGCTCGGGGAAATGCTTATTGGACAGAAAGAAAGCATGTGGGTGCAATCCCCAGTATCTCCTGCACTGGCTCCTGTGCCAGGAAGAGTGACATTTGCCCAGCAGCATGGATCCAGGAATTAAGTGCCCCTTCCTTGCCAATTACATGATGACTAGTATTAGAATTGAATTGAAGCTCCATCAGAAAATTGTTGCAAGCCTTCAGTGCTCATTTTTCATCAGATTGAATGCTGTAGTCTTACCTAATAGGAATAAAATCTTCCAATGTTAAATTGGAATTTTTTTCCTATTAACTTCATAATAATGGCCCAATTTCATGAAAGCAGCTCCAGCATGAAGAAAATCACAATGTTTGTTACACAGCTTCATGGCCTACTCTATCGGGTGGTGGGTGCTTGGGTTCCCCGGGGTTGAACTTTCAGGGAGGCTAACAATTCAGAAACTTCTAGATCTTTCTGGCATTGTCTGAGAATACATTATTTCACTTAGATAAGTTTTTTGTGAAACCAAACTCCCCCTTCATGTACCACATCTCTGTGTGTTTTGACTAGGTTTCTAAAACACATGCTTCCCTGATTCTGAGAGTGTTGGAGCGGAATTTAAGGTTATTTGAGGTACAGTTGCCCCGCCCCCTTGTCCTTAAGGATGCATCACAAAACTTCTAGTGTGCATCCAAAACTATGGATTGTCCCAAACCTCATAGAGCCTATGTTTTTTCTTATACGTTCATGCCTATGATAAAGTTAAACTTATAAATTAAGCACAGTAAGAGACCAACAGTAATAACTAATAATAAAATAGAATAATTGTAACAATACTGTAACAAAAGTGCAGCTTCTCTCCTCTTGTGCTTTGGAGCATGGTTCAGTCCTGTAAGGAAGACTTGAAGGTAAGCACTGTTACGCTGTAACAGCCGATCTGCTAACCCAGTTCTGAGTGACCAAGCAGCAGGCGTGCACTGGGGACCAGAGATGACTCAGCCCAGGTGGGACAGAGCCGGGTGGCATGAGGACTCAGAACACTTTCAAACTTATGAACTATTTACTGTTTTGTTTGGGGGGAGGGTTGGTACCGGGGATTGAACTCCGGACCTTGCACTTGCAAGGCAGGCAGCAGCGCCACTAAGCTAAATCCCCAGCCCTGAATTATTTACTTCTATCATTTCCACATAATGTTTTCAGACTGCGGGTGACCTCAGCAACTGAAACCATGGACCGCAAAACCACAGATAAGGATGGGCTACTATAACTGTTCTTGCAGGTTGATAAATGGACCAGAAAATGTTTTACCTGATTTTGAGTTTTTTCTGCAGTCACAAAATTGCATGCTCTGTTTGCTGTATCTGCCTCTAGGAATTCCCTAGAATGCAAACTCAACCATCAAAGTTTTTAAGAGTTAGGATTTCTTTTAAGGGGGCGGGGAACAAGAAAAAATCACATTATCAGTTGAAACACCTAAAAGAAAGAGAATTAAGCTTTATTAAGCAACTACTAAGTGCCAGGCACTTCCTGTGCATTTTACCATTTCATCCTCCAAACAGTGGGTCTTAGTGGGTCTTAGTGTCTCCATTCGCAGGAAATGCTGCTGCGGCTGAGAGGTTCCACGCATACGTTCGTAAATCACATAGCTATGAGGTGTGGGGGCTGATGCCACACTGTCCTGCTGCAGTTCCCAGCCAACAGAGTCTGTTGCTTCCACACTAGGTCTTGTGCCCTCAGGAACAGTGGTGGCCAGTGCTGGTCCCCACAGCAGTGGGCTGACATAGGCTTTATACCCACCCAGTCAGGGCAGGGCTAGCCCAGGCTCCCTCCTGTTGGCAGATGCTTTAGTCTCTTCCCTGTTTGTTATTACAACAGCTCAAAGCCAGCTTTGTCATTCTGAAAGAGGGGAAGTAACAGAGAGATGGCCCAGCCCAACGTACTTTTAGGCATCACTGATCTCAAGTTGGTGGCATTTCAGCCATACTGGGTGAAGCAAAAAGGGAAGGGAATGGATGGCCCCCTACATGCCATAAGCACATGGCCACTCGTGCACCCTCAGTGCACCTACCAAGCCACGTGTGTCAAGAACCAGCTGGATGCTAAGTCTAGAACTTCCTGTGGGTGGTAAGCAAATCGTGGTAAGGGCTTTTGTTGTTTACAGGGCTATTTATCCTTGTGTGACATTGACAGCCCATTAAGGAAACGTCCATCATGCGTTCACTCAGCAAACATTTATTAGCAGCTCCTAATATTTCCAGCATGAGGCCAGGTCCCTCTCACCACTCACCACTTCATCTCCGTGCACCTCTGTGAGCTCAGCATTGCTGGTCCTGGGCAAGCAGACAAAGCGGTCACCTCCCACACTCAAAGCCGTGGGACACAGAGAGGCATCTGTGCCTAACTGACCTCAACGCGTAGCAGGACCAGAGCATCTTCCCCACCCCGCACTGTCCTGGAAACTGTGGTCCCAAATAAGACGAGAAAACAGATATTTTGACACAGCAGGATTGGAAAGTGCGGCTTTTTACTGGAAAGTCCACCATGAGCCGTCACAGGAACTCCAGGAGACAGCTGGTCGTTCCAGCTAAACTGTGAATCCTACCATTACACAGCCTCTACCACCTCCAGTGCCCTCCTCGCGGCTTCGAGCCGCGCTGCTCTTGGTCTCATCCCCACTGAGCTCCGCCTGCTCCTAGCCCACCACGGGCTCCACCCCACCAGTCCAGCGGAGACTTCCCCTTCTGCTTGGCTCCTTGGCCCCAAATGCACATCCCAAGCTCTGGCCTCTGCCCTGCTCCCCTGTCTAATCTCACAGCCCTCTGTCTGCTGGCATTTGCACATCTGTGGTGATCATAGAGCTAGCACCTCACAGATATTTTTGCTCTTGTGAAACTACATTTAAAGAAAAGACAAGTTGATGCCAAGTCAACTTCAAAGCAATAAGAGGCTGGTAGGACACAGAGAGGTGTTGTGGCTAGAGTCCCACCAAGACGACGTGAAAATGGGGTGCAACACAGAGGAAGGTGGGCTCCCTCCCCAGAAGAAGGGGGACAGACGGGCAATAGTGTACCCACTCGGTCCCGTTACAGACAAAGAAGGATGGAGAGGCTCACAGCGGGGAGCTTCCTAGGTGTCCCCACCGTCTCTGTCTCCAGGACACCACGTGCACTTTGTGCTTAGAACTTGACCGCTGCAGTCGCTCTTTCAGAAGTATCTCCCTGCCTGCCTCTCCCCTTCACAGCCCTGTGGCTCTTTCTAGCCCCATTAGGACATGTGCGTGGGCAGCGACAGCTTTCTCCTCGGGCTCCTCCATTCTGTCTGTGCTGTTCTGAGCCCGTTGTCTCTCCTTCCTCGCTCTGGCCATCTGCATTTTTGCCTTGCCTAAGTCCCTCCATGCACCAGCACCTCCTCCTCCCACCCAGACGCCTTCTGTGTCCCACCGTCCACTTACCACTCACCAACTTTTAAGTTGACTTGAAACTGACTTGTGTGTTTTATTTTTCTTTGTAGCTTCACTCAAGCAATAATATTTGTGATGTGCTAACTATATCTTTACGACGCACATTAAGGCAAATATTAGTGCAATTTTTAAATTAATCATTGGCCCCTGCTCTGCTCTGAGTCCCGCTCTGGCTGAGTTCTGATGAGACAGCGATCCACTCTTACATTCCTCATGCACCCTGACAGTCAGCGCTGTGCTATCGATCTGGTGGCTGTTCAATAAATGGTCACTGAGGGAACAAATGGAAAGCAAGAGAGGGGCTAGGCGATGAAGGCTGAAGGAATGCTGCCCAAGTGAATTGAACGGCACACAGCTTTTGTGGCAGGCCCTAAAGGCAGAGGTGGAGCCCAAAAAGCAGAATCTTCAGGACAGGGAAGCGCCCTTGTGGTACTTCCTCTTTGGACCCATGCTCCTGGAGTGGGTCCGAGGCAGGGACAGGGAGGGAAACGGTCACTACCAAAATGACCATCGTCCAAAGTAGTTTCACAAAGCCCCAGAAAAACTGAGCCCTCACTGCCCAGCATAAGGGTCTTCTAGCAGCAGGGCTGATGGTCACCACGGGAAGATGATGTGACCGGGCAGGGACAAGACTTCCAGCCTACACAGACCCTCACGAAGCACAGGCCGGTCAGCTTATCCACACTGATGACAAAGGCACCCTTTTCAACGTGACCTGGTCATTCCGGCACAAGGTCTTCTCCAAAGCCTCCCAAAGTATCTCCCCGATGAAACACCAGCTAACCCTGGTACTTCCGGTTCTCACAGACTTGTTCTTCACCTGCCTGGGTCCGATGGCCCTGCTGTGACTTGCGCGTGAGGAGGGGCTTGGCTGTCTGGGTGTCTGGCGGTAGACTTGAGGTATTTGCCTACCCGCCCTAGTTTAAATCTCCACTGCTCTTGGTTTGCTCAGAACCCATTTTGTCTTTATAATCCAACTTCTCCAGAATGTGCGTCCTCTTCCCTGGATTCACAGCTTTGCTATCTCCTCCTTCCCCTAACCGTATTTGTCTGAATAATGCCCCAAGCACCCAAAGATATCCACATCTGGTCCCTGGAACCTATGATTCTGTGACCTACCATGGTAGGAGACTCTGCAGGTGGGATTCAATTCAGGATCTTGAGGTGGGGAGAGTACTCTGACTTATCCGGGGGATCCAATGTCACCACGAGGGCCCTCAGAGGAGTCAGAGATGGAGAAGTGACAACAGGTGCTGGAATGATGCTTTAAGTCGAGGGAGGCAGGTGACTCCTAGAGGCTGCAACAGGCAAGGAAGCCAATTTTCTTTGAAGCTGCCAAAAAGAGGTCAGCCCTGCCCACACCTTACTTTTAGATTCTGATCTCTAGCATGGCAAGATAATAAATTGCGGTAGTTTTAAGCTATTAGGCTTTTGGAATTTGTTACAGAAGAAACAACAACCTACCACACTCGCGGTCATCTTTCCCCTTTTCCAACCCACGAGGGCCACCCACAAAGCCCTGCGCGATCTGTGCTGCCCTCCAGGATTCCACCCACACACCCGACATTCTCTCTCGCTGGGGGCGCTCCGTGTGAGAAACACAGCCTTGGCCCTGGGATTGTATCTTCACCGTCCTTGCACCCCTCCTGGTGCGCACAAGGGCCTTGTACAAAGAAAACACCCGGCGAACGTGTATTTAATTGCTTAGAAAGCTGGTATTGCCTCACCGTCCACCGTGAGCCTTGCAGAACACATTTGGCAGCAGACCTATTTGTATTTGTCCAGCGCCAGCCATGCGTGATGGTAGGAGAATGAAATGAAGAATCTCATTTTTGCTCCGAGGAAGTAAACATTTTATTCATGGACTTTATCATCCTGTGTAGTAGAGTCGGAGTGTGCATTCTGCATGTTGCCCCTGCCATGCACGTCAGACGTATGGAAAATCTATTTGATGTGCACCTCTCAGTTCCTGACCTTCTGTCTCTCTCTGTTCATTATATCCCGCTCTCTCAAGTTGTCTGGATTCACAGAAAGAACGGAGACCTTTAAGAAGTGTCATTCATTCTTCCCATCTCGGATTTCTCCAGAGTCCAAAGCAAACGGCCCGTCTTTAGCTGGCAGAGATGCGCTGGACACTGCGGCTCCTGCCCTCGACAGCATGGGGCAGCGTCCGCAGCTCTGGGGAGGGGATGCAGCTGGCAGAGGAGGGCAGAGGCCGGGACACTGCTTAGCGTCCTGAGAGCGCAGGCGCCCTCACAGTCACAGTGATCCAGCCCAAGGGCGGGCGGAGGGGCCAGTGAGGACACTGTCAGAACAAAGGCTGAAATTCAGCCAGGTGACCTGATTCAAGCTAGGGGGGCTACCGCTAAAACCCAGGTGCTGCAAAAACATTTTGTGGCTCTTAATAGAAATTCCACAGATCAACAGCTGGCTGGGCCGGGTCCCACTGCATCGCCTCTCTGGCTTCTGCTGTCCTCTTGATGCCCTGTTAGGGGAATGTTGGCACCCGCAAGCATGTTTAAGAGGGAAAGCTCAAAAGATGATCGGGCTGGGCACTTAACAAGGGGAACCGCAGAGGCACAGAGATGCCGGCTCCTCGAGCCTGGAGACACAGATCCACCCTTCCTGTGCCCTTAGGGGGGTCAATGACAGGGCTGTAATAAGTTAAGCTCAACAAGCATGAAGCGCTCCCCACAATGACAGTTGTCTCCTGAGCCCTTGGCAAGTAGGGCTCTTCGTGCTTGTCACTCAGAAGGACAGGAAAGAGCGCAAAACTCCACCATGTGAGCCATGATGGAGACGCTAGGACTGGGAAAGGAGCGAGGGACAAACACCGTCACCATCATGCAGTGTTGGAGGAGGGAGGAGCCGGTCCCGGAAGGGCTGCCTGGAACCAAAAAGGCAGAACTCTGTGGACACGTCGGGCCCCAGATGAGCACACCCTCCGAGCTGCAGAAACAGAGTCGGGGCCCGATCCTGCTGATGAGTGGGGGTGCTGTGGGACACCCCGCCTCCCCAGGGACCAGGCTAGATAGCAGCCTGGCTGGGGACCTCTGCGGTCACCTCTTCCCTGTGGTTCCTCAGTGAGAAGTTTCTGTGCATCCGGGCACAGGAGAGAAGTCATCCCACTGGAAAGTACTGACTCACCTGTTCTCAGGGGAGTTACAGACCCTGCATTTGGTCAGGTGCCGGTCAAGAGGACCATAGACTGAGCGGCTCGAGCAGCAGTCTAACTTCTCGCAGTTCTGAAGACTGGAGTCTGAGCTCAAAATGGCGCAGAGGTTGTTCTTTCTAAGGCTTCTTGCCTCGGCTCACAGATGGCGACTCCTGCCGGTGTTCTCCCAGGTCTTCCCTAGTCTCTTCTTAGGTGATATCTGTCACGTGGCATCAGAGTCCACTCCAGGAACCTCATGGAGTATGGGAGGGAGTTGTTTTGGGCAGTGCTGGGGATGGAGCCCCAGCCTTGTGTGTGCCAGGCTCGGGCACTGAGCACCACCCCGGCTCCCAGTGATCGTGTTTTAACTTATCACCTCCACCAAGATCCTGGCTATACCTATAATCACATTTGTGAGACTGTGGGGGTCAGGCTTCACCCCGTGAAGTCAGACGTAACTCAGCCCCTAATGGACACCGCTCAAGTTTGGGGCAGTGGATGAGAGAGGGCTGTGTCATCAGATATTTGGAGGCCCTTGAGAGCAAAGGGCAGAGCCGCACACCCCTGGGGGGCTGGGGACCAGCCCGGTTAGGGTTCGGGAACAGCACCTAAGCACAGGGATAAGGTGAAGAATGAGACATGTATCTAAGAGAAAGTGCAAGCAAGACAGAAGTGCCCGTTCTTGCCTTAATTAACTGTTAGAGAAGGAAAGACCGAGGGGCAAGAACCACGGGGAACTGCACTCTCAGACAAGCCCAGTGCTGCACCCACTCAAGCTTGTGGGCCTGAGATGCCTGACCTCCCCAGACTGCAGTTTACCTTTATTATTCGATGTGTCTCCGCTTCGCCCTTTCCCTTGAAAAGGCCCATACTGGCCCTTGATTCTCTGTGCTGTCAACATTGTTTTCTTCTGGGCAGCTCTACTCTCTGCTTATTCCCCACACAATGTGGGCCATCCGTTATGATAAACACACGTATTAAAATTATACAGAGGTATATAAAACAGCATTGCGTCTCTAAAAACTCAGCCCTATTAAGCTCGCTGATACATTACTCGGATTTTTATTAAAGTAGTAAAAACATTGTACAAAGTGACAACAAAATGACAGTCCATTTCTGAGCCACTGTTAAAGAAATGTTAAGGTGAAGAGAGGTCTATTGCTTTCTAATATTGGTATAACTCAGTCCAAATATCCCTCAGTTCCAAACAATGCAAGTGCTGTGGGCTTTTGACTGCTGCACCGATTCCAGTTCAAACCAGTGACAAAGGAACGGAGCATTTTATCCTGAAATCTCCGCACCGTCTACCAGCAAATAGATCCACCCATCTGGGGAGTAGTTACTGCCATTTCTCTTTTCTCGTATATATAGCTCACAGGCGGTGTGGTTCCAAGATATGGTGAGTGTGTAAATTCTACACGTCTGCTACAGCAGACGACACACTGACGTTCATCTCCCTCGCAATGCTTCCCTCACTTTGAACGCACTCGTCCCATCTTTGTTGCCTCCGTCTGAAGCAGTTCCGCAGGTCCTCTTTCGTGAGTGTCTTCAGCTGTGCTCTCACGGCTGCCCTGGTGTCCCGAATCCATGCAAAATGTGATTTTTTAATGGCCGTTTTGACTTTGGGGAAGAGGCAGACGTTGAACAGAGCCAGGTCCGGAGAGTGAGGTGGATGAGGACACACCATATACTTTCACGCGCCTGCCTTGCTGTTGGTGGCGCTCGGCAGCAGCCTTCGCCATATTTTTTGTTCTGCTTTGTTAAGAAATGAAAGAGGACGATAACTTCTGAAGGTGTCAGAAATGATGGGATAAGCGTATCTGAAACAAGGGTATTTTGAAAGCGAGCGTTTTGAGGGAGATTAATGACTGTGTGTCCTTGACTGTAATCCACTTTTCACTTAAACACTGCACGTTTTTGATCACCCCTTGTACATCATCCCTACCAGATTAGTAGAGCCAGGTACAACAGTCCAGCCCCTACCTGAAATGGTCGCTCCAGTGGGGATTCACCTAGTTGGCTGTCATCACCTCCCATCACCTTCCGTCTTTCCCACATCACCCTGTGTGAAGTCTCACCTGAGACCTCGTGGGAGGTACCTCATGTTCAGGAGAAATGAGGTTCCTTGGACTGAGAAGCCAGTCTGTGCTGGTACACATTACAAAATTTTGGACAGAATTGGAGGAGAGGGAGTTCTAAAAAATGAAACCAAGATAACTAGGCACCACACACGGACACACACACATGCACACACAAGTTTCCCTTTCCAATCCGTAGGTGATCTGTACATTGGTATCACTCTCATAACTGGGGAGGTGTGGTTTTAGCCAGAGCTGGGCCTGAGTGTTTATGGGAAATATTCAAATAAGAACTGTGAGCAGTGGGCAGCAGCCAATCAGAACCATGCATACCAATGACATCATCAGCCCCGTGTGTGCTGTCGGGGCAGAGCTATCAGAGTCTGGCCAAGCCCCCCGACCTGGCCTTCTTTTCCACCAGTGTCAAGGAGGCGTGATCTCAGACTGCAAAAGAGCAGCAGTAGTCCCAGGAGCAGCCCACACACGCACTCCCTGCAACCTGGGAACAGTGCGGGGCGAGGTGTCTTCCCAGGGCCCAGTCAAGGTGGCTTTACCGGCGGAGAGGGAGATATTGCCAAAGCCACAACACTCATGTCCCCTGCAAATCACAGACATAAAAATAAATAAGTCACCATGAGAATGCTTCTGAAGTGACATCCCAGTGGCCGCACGTGTGTTTTCCTAGGGGACTCTGGGGAGCCTGGGACACTGGCCACAGTTGAACATTCCATATGACCCAGAATGTTCTGCACAACCCAAAACATTTCATGTGCTGCTTTCTACCTCTGTAGAAGCTGAGGGTTTTCATTACCATACGTAGAGGAGATGGTTTTAAGATTTTGAAAATATTGTCCATAGAAACCATGACACATATTAGTGTCGCAGAGTAGACTTAGGAACTGCTGAACATTTATGAGCTAAGTGGGCAGCGTTTGACACCTGGGTGCCAAACTGTAGATTTGTGTTTTTATGTTTTACACTTAGTAGCAATTTTTGTTGTTTTGTTTTCCTGGTACTGGGGTTTGAAGCCAGGGAGTGCTAGGCTACAGCCCCAGCTGTTTTTATTTTTTCATTTTGAGACAGGTTCTTCCTAAGTTGCCTATGCTGGCCTCAAACATGGGATCCTCCTGCCTCAGCCTCCAGAATAGCTGGGATTAAAAAATGTGTACCGCTGAGCCCAGCCTTAGTAGCTTTTCTATGGAAGACAGAATTGAGAAATTTCTTGTTAGTGTCCTGTAAGGAGAGGGCTCTGACATTGCCTGTCCAGTTTCATTCCCAATAAGAATACCTTAATTCTCCCTTAGTGAGTTAAGTGACTCAGTCATTCCTGACTAGACTTTTTGGCAACTACCTTTTTTAACTCCTCCTGTGTTTTTAAAAGAAAGGGAGGCCAGGCACAGCACAGTGGTACACAACTATAATCTCAGCTACTTGGAAACTGAGGCAGGCAGATCACAAGTTCAGAGCCAGTCTGGGCAACTTAGTACGATCCTGATTCAAAATATAAACTAGAAAGCACTGCGGGTACCGCTCAGTGGTGGAGCAGCCCTGACTTTGATCCCTAGTACTGCAAGAGGGGAGCATGAGATGTTCAGCACCTCCTGTGTGATCTCGGGTGATTGTTCTTTGCTGAGCAAGGGCTTTCCACCTTGGAGCAGCTGCAGCAGCCACTGGGCTAGAGAGGGAGCATTTTATTGCTATCATGCAGTGAATTTCTTCACTCATTCATGCATGTCTTTGCTCATAAATACCTTACCTCATTCCACAAAAGTATGGAATGGAGCTTTATTGCTCTGAGTTCATGCTGGCATAAATATTAAATTCCATGTAATAATCACTCGGGCTAGTCCTACACTGTGTGCAGAGTTACTGATGGCTAACAGGAAGCCTCCTTCCATCCAAGGTTAACGTCGCCTGTCTCTATCAGGGTCTGGATAATGCTCACGTGCGGCTCTTCTTCCTTGGTGAGAACCTTCCACCCTGTCCTTGCTGACCTCCCCCTGGCAGGTGATGCCAGGACTTCCTGGAGGGAGTTGACCCCACATTGTCTTGTATTTTTACTGGCTGCACTGGGGAGCCAAGATTTTAACCCCAGAGCCCAGGGTTCTTAACTACCAGGCCCTGCCTGGTACTCTGGTCAGTGGCACTGCAGGTCCAGCTCATGTCCCAAAGTGCCCTGTTTCTGAAATGGCCCTTTTGGATGCAGGCCACAGAAATCAACTCTGGAAAACTCAGGCTAAAAAGCACAGTGGCCTGGGGGGCTATGAGGAGGTGACAAGTAGGTGCCATGAGAGAGGGGGTGTCGTGCTCAGCTCCAACCATCGGGCCAGGCCAGGAGTCAGATCTGAAAATAGCTGTGATGGCCCGGGGTGGGTCAGGGAGAAGTGCCGTGCTGGGGATCACCGGGGCACAAGTCACTTTCCCAGCTTCTGGTTACCCTCCCTCCAGATTCGATGTCTGCTGTGTCAGATGTTGTTAAAGCCTCTCCCCAGTACACACAATCTACCTTTAATATCATCTTCTCCATCCAGTCTTCCATTTTGACGAGTTCATTTTGTTTTCCATAAAGCTGGGAAGACTTAGGCTCGCCTACTTTTATTTGTCGTAGACCGTACCCTGTTAGAGCAGCGGTAAGTTCACAGCAGAATGGAGCAAAGGATTCCGAGATCTCCCGTCACCCTCTCCCCATCCCTGCACAGGCACAGCCTCTCCCCGTGGCGACACCCCCTGCTGATGAACCTGCAGTAACACACGACTGTCACCCAGAATACACTGTACTCATGGTGTGGCCTTGGCGTTGGACACTCTCGAGGCTTGGACAAGTGTGTAATGGCGCATATCCACCATGACAGCCCTGCGCAGAATAGTTCAGGGCCATAACACTCCTGTGTGATTCTCTGGATCTTCCCTCTCACCCCCAACCCCTGCAGCCAGTAATCTTCATATTTCCCCTACTGGCCTCATTAATGAATTTTTGCCTTCACGGGTTCCACCTTCAGTCTGGCACATCCTTTCAAAATCGAAAACTCCTTTAAACTTGCTGAAAATTCGGAGTGACGTCATTCTGTGCAAAACTCTCTGAGCCTCTCCTTGAAACCAGGTAACAGCATTAAGGATGGGAGAAAAAACGAAGACTCCCAGTCACTGCTTTTCTACATCCTCTGAGCTATCCTGACTCCTCCCTTTTTATATGTAGCTCCCAACTTCCATGTCAGAGCGGATGGATCGGTCTGCATGGCCTGGTTCACTATTAGTCCACAGGAGGGCCCCAGTCTCATGGTTCTGTCACTCAGAACAGGCTCAGAGCCTCTAAGGATGGTGCTCAGGAAGAACAGGAAGCGGTGTTAGAGGGGCACTTGCTCGGAGCCAAAGGCTGGGCCCGGGAATGTACTTTCTTATCTCATTCCCACGGGGACACTGAGCTCTTTCACTCTCTCAGCGCCTCCGTTTCCTTATTTTTCAGGAGAAATGATCATTCCTTCCTCCGGGGCTGCGGTGAGGTTGGACGGAACAGTTTAGGAAAAGCTAAGCCCCGTTGCCAGTCCTCTGGGTGCAGAGCTGGGTCTGTCGGGGGCCCCTTGGGGCAGCTCTTTAACACCTCACCCCACAGGCTCTGCCTGGATGCCTGTCTATGTCTGAGGGTTCATTCATGATGATCCCATTCCTTTCTTGCCACACTCTACTGGCTTCTCCTGTGGCCAGTGCCCAGCAGAGCCCCTGGGACTGACTCCCCCTGCTGTGGTTACATCATCACGTCATTTTCAGCTGGTCCAGAAATGAGCTTCTGGAAGAGTCCTTACCTTGAGTTGCCCCAGAAGCTGACATGGAGACAAGGATTTTGGGAGAAATCATTTAAGAAAAGACTATGAGCACGGGACTGGGAAGTGGACAGGAAGAGAATGCAGCCTACATGCTCTGTGTGGCCAGCCACCACCGTGACAAAGGATGCACAGGGTGGCCTGTTCTCTCCAGGGACCAGCTGAGCTGGGCGACTGCACCACTGCCACCAGCCACTGGCCAAGGGCCCCTCCTGAGGGGCAGATGCCCCACCTTGCCCAGCCTGCTACATGGGCAGGAAAAGGCCTTGGCTGCTGATGCGAGGAAATGCCCAATTTAGGCAGGAGGAACTCGCCCAGTGGGCACAGAGGAGTCAGAATGCCCAGCTCCAGGGCCCTCCTCACCTCCTGTTTTTGCCTTTTTTTACGACAGTGAACATGATGCACTGAGTGATCCCATGGAATTCCACTGAGCAGTTGCTTTCGACAGAGACATTTTGATTGCAGGACTTGATCCTTGCTCTCAGGATATGCCCAGGTCCTCAGAAAAGCTGCACACTGCACGGGCCCCAGGCAGGATGTGTCCTGTCCATCACCCAGAATCCCCCACCTCTGGGCAAGGACAGGGAACATCGGGAGGTCGTGTCTCTTGTCACCATGCACATCTGTCACTTGACCCAGTCCTACTGGAAAGCATTGGGAGCGCAGTCCACACATCCCTATTTCACACTAAACCCTTGCCCGTTTCCTGTCGCATTTCTAGACACAGCAGCCAGATCCAGGAAGTGTCTCTTAGGACCAAAGGCACAGGATGTATTTATCGAGTGTTTGCTGCATACCATGTGCAGTTACAGCACAGTGCCAGGCATGCGGGGTCCTCCCCACGCCAAGGGAGGCGGCTGCAGCCTGCAGATGTCCAGGGCTGTGACCTCAGACACCCAGGATGCTCAGTGCCACTCCAGAAACCCCAACCACCGGTCCCATGTTGTCCCCATCCCTCGCTCTCGCTGTTATCCAATTCGCTGGCATCAGCCCCTTCCCACCAGAAACAGTTTCTTGGGACTAAGTCCGTGGGATCTGCAGCCTTCACCTGAATCCAAAAGAGCTGGAAGGGGCGGTTTGACTTTGGTGAGCTCCAGTTCCCTTGTGCTCACAATGGAATCAAGACTTTCTGGATGCTTAGCAAAGACGGAATGAAAGGAGAGGGGCACAGGGTGGTATCCGATGATGGCTGCTGCTGCCTTCAGGATAGGGAGCCTGGGGTTATCTGGGTGCCAGCTCTTGCCTGTCCATCGTGCAGGGCATGTGTGGGAATGCACACAGCAGTACACACACACACACACACACACATGCACGCACACACAGAGGGCCATACACATGCACTCTCTCTCTAATAGGTTCTTCAGGGCAGGCCAGCATTATACCCAGGTCAGTATTTCTTGAGCACCTATTATAAGATCTGATCAAACGCTACAGTGACTGTTTAATTTCTCAAACATGTATTAAAACAAAAGACACATTCCTATGCATTGTCCTCACAATGCCTGCCCTCGCTTCAGACATACTCATCCTACCATTCTATTTTCTGCAGCAATCCTGCAAGTCCTCTTTCATGCCTTTTTGTGGTTGCCTCGATGTTCTGAACTCAACTCGGGACATTTACGGCAGTTCTGTCATATAAAATCACTGGGGAGTGTTTGCGTCCACCTCACTCACTGGACCTGGCACTGTGCAACTTCTGATTCCTCCCCAAAGTCAAGGTGACCAGGAAAGGTAAATGTTTTGGGTCAATTCAGGACACTGAGGCAGCCTCAAGAATGCAACTGAAGGGCCGGGGATTTAGCTCAGTGGTGCCGCCATCTGCCCTGCAAGCGTGAGACCCTGAGTTTGAACCCCTCCGTACCAAAAAGAAAAAAGAAAACAAAAGGCAACTGAAGAGGACTTCCAGACCTTTCCAGACCTACTCCAGAGGGGGAAAGAATGATGGGCAAAGGAAGTTTAAAGTGATGAGGGACTATTCTGAGAGGAATCAGTGGCAATTGTACGATAATTTTTAAATTTGAGCATTCCCCGTAGTTTCGCTCACACCTCACCTCATAGCAGCACTGTGCCAGGCACAGAAGACTAGGGGAGCCTGGGAATGAGGCAGCCAGGTGGAGAGAGTCGCCTCATTTTCACAGGAAGCACCGAAGACTAGCGCGTGGCACCTTCGTGGACTCCCAAGTCCTCCTTCCAAGCAAAGAGGAAATCTGGCTCCTGAGAGGCAGTGGGGACACGACGGGGTCCTGAGCGCAGGCCCAGTCCATCCTGGAGACCAATCCGGGGCAGTGCCTCTTCTCCCCAACATGGGCCCCGAGTCATTCTCTCCCTGACACAACCGTCATGGAGTGAACTAAGCCATGTGTGAGATGGATGGCGCGGCAGCGGGTGCCCCAGGGTGGGCTCCTGAGCACTTGGGCATCGTCTTCCTGACGCTGTGGTTTCCACGTGCCCCCTGTTGCGTCGTGGACCCTCCCCCCCCACACCGTCATCAGAACTCAGCACCATTTCCGGCCAGCAGAGGGCTCGGTGCTGAGCCCTCATCATTCTGGACCACAGCCACCCAGAGGTGAGAGCCTGGGGCTCATCTGCTGCACGCCTGGCCACGGAGAAGTTGTCTTCTCTCAATCTTTACACCAGTTAAATGTGGCTTAGAGTGGGGGAGAGGATGAGATCTGCTGTTTGAAAATGTCTTTAAAAGTCGATTGAGTTTGTACGTGTGCTGGTGTGCGCTGGGGGCTAAGGCCCAGGGTACAGTGTGCCCTTCCTCGCCATTTCCCTGCAGGGGCCCAGCAGGTGTGCTCTGTTTGGGCAGAGCCCTTGCACAGCTGTCTGAGCAAGGGACTCTTCAGGGCTCTTCTGTCAGCGTGTCCCCCACAGTGTCTCTGCCCTCAAGGAGCTGTGGTCTCCTGGGAGCCATAGAAACCCAAACCGGCTTACAGCAGACGTTTATGAGACCCACTGTGTGAAGGGCCATGTGAGCAGCCGGGGTGCCGGTGCTACAGCAACTCCAGGGAGCAGGGGACACAGTGGTATAGAAGGGATGGCACGAGGGGGCCGTGATGGACATGTGAGATAAGGAAAAGCAGAGGGACAGGAAGGTCAGGGATGCTAGGCACTGCCGGGACAGTGGGGAAACTCATTTCACTGGGGTAGAGACATTGGATGAGGAGGTGCAGGCTGTGCTCTGGAGCCAGGCTGAGCCTACAGCACTGTGTACCAGGGGTGTATGGTTATACGTGCAAAAGACCCCAGGGAAACCAGAGCCATGTGGCCTGGTGGAAAGCAAGGTACCAATCCAGGGAAGAGCAAAGAGGACTCAGAATGGTGGCCAAGGAGCGACAGGTCCAAACAGGTGTCAGCTCCCACTTCTGCCGCTTTCTAGCCCTGTCAGCCTGGGCCAGCCACACACGCTCTCTGAGCCTTCATTTCTTTGTCCTTAAACTGGCATGGCAACCCCTGCCTCGAACACCAAGAGCTAAACTTATGCACAATCTCACATGCAGCGCCTAATACAGTCGGTCCCCGACCCAGAGGAGGGGTGTGGTGAGCTCGGGGTCATGGTGTCACAGTGCCGTCCTGGAGCTGCTTCATCCCAGCTTGCTACAGACGAAAGTCACCCTCCCTTCCTAACACCACTCACAGTGACATGGCAGGAGCGTCCCGATATCAGCCGCAGTGGCAGTATTTACACCACGGGGATAGGCCGGCCGCCGCTAATCTGAACCTCTGCCCACCCCCAGAACCGGATGTCAGACACACATCAGTGCTCATCTGGCAACAGGTGTGAGGCACACACGGGAAGCCCGAGACGGCATGGCCAGCCAGATGGCTTCGTCACCTGCCTGTCCCACTGTCCCACACCCTCCTGGTCTGGCGAGGCCACAGCATCCATCCGTTCAGGGCCTTACCCTCCCACCTACCCAGGCTGAGCTACACGCACACTGGGCCGGAGGCGGAGAGGATCTCAGTGCATCTTAACTAAAAGAAAAACAGTTGGCTGATAAAAATCTTACTGTGAATGCAGCAGTTTCAGATTCCTCCCAGCTTGGATTCAGCAGCCAGGAACGGAGTCGATGGCTTGATTTTACCATGCTGTGGTCCCACAGAGGAAGGCCAAGTTCCTAAATCACCGGCCTGACAGGTGCCATATTTCTGAGCCCTGAGCCACTCTGTGACCTTCTAGTTTCACAGTAACTAGAGCTGGGTGACATGCATGATAAAGGCAGAGTGTGGAGCATTTTTAAAATATGGAAGGAAACTGAAATCAGATCGAAGAGTCAGTCTGAAACCGGTTAGCAGAACCGAGGCGATCGATCTTCCGCCTGTCTTAGTTCTGATGCAGAGAGCACCGTGACTTTGCCTTGGCACCAGAACTGGGCAGCCTCTGTGCTTGGTGACCTGCCCGGTGCCAAGGACCATGCCACACGCGTGAGCTGCCCTTCGCGGCCACCTGTGAGGAAGCTGCCAGCGTCTCCTTCTCGGACATCCATCGGGAAGGTCAGCCCCTCTCAGTGACCCACAGGTTTTGAGTTGCTAAGGCAGGACCTGCACTCGGTCCCTGTGCTCATCCCCGGGCTGCTTCTCAGTTAAGGGCCCCTCCCTGATACCATCACCGCTCCCTCTGCCTGGAATGTTCTCCTCTCTCCAGACCTGCCTGTGACTATCTCCTTTTCAGCCAGATCTCTCCCAGCTTTTCCTCTTCGACGCTCTCTTGACACCGTCGTCACTCAGCAGTCCCTCCCCATGGCTGGTCTTTCCCTGTTCCTCACCCATTGTGATGGCTTTCAGAGGGCAAACAGCTCTCTGCGGTCATAGTGTGGTTTGCTACCTGCTTATGTGTGCCCTCTCTCTGTCTCTTAAAAGACACACTCCATGAGAACAAGAATCTCCTGCTTTTCACATAAGCTATGCATAGAAGAGTGCCCAGCATGGAATAGCTACAGGATGGATGGGTGGATGGATGGTTGGATGGATGGATGGATGGATGGATGGATGGATGGTTGGATGGATGGATGGATGGGTGAGTGGATGGATGGGTGGATGGATGGATGGATGGTTGGATGGATGGATGGATGGATGGATGGATGGATGAGTGGTTGGATGGATGATGGATGGATGGATGAGTGGATGGATGGATGGATGAGTGGTTGGATGGATGATGGATGGATGGGTGAGTGGATGGATGGGTGGATGGATGGATGAGTGGTTGGATGGATGGATGGATGGATGGATGGGTGGATGGATGGGTGGGTGGATGGATGGGTGAGATGGATAGATGGATGCAGTCCCCCTGGAGTGGCTCTGGGAAACTCCCTCCTAGAGATCTGTATCTTTACATTTCCCTCTCCCTCAGCCTGAAGACTCACGAGGGACAGGCATCATCAGGGACCCAGGTTGCTGGACACGAAGGGCTATGAGCAAGCCAGGGCAGGTCTAAGTGGGGACCTGGGTAGGAGCTGCTTCCTTGAGGTGGCTTTGGACACTACCCTGTATCTCTCACCAGCCTTCCCACTGCCTCCAGGGTCATCCTCCCCTGAGACTCGCTCCTGGGTGCCTTCATCCAGCAGATGCAAATCTGTCCCCGATTCACAGACACTGGGGACACACTGTCGCTGAATCACCTGTGGCCTCTACAGTCCAGGCTCACCCTGTCTAGAGGGAAGGGTAGACATATAAGCAGACACTTGCAGTTTAAGAGCTATGGTGAAGGTGACGGTCAAGGTGCTGCCAGGACATTGTGGCAATGGCAGAGAGAAAGGCACATCTGCAAGAGCATGGGAGGCCGTGAGGACAGAGGAGGGAAAGGATGCTCAGGCAGAGGGGACGGCATCTGCAGAGGCACAGAGGCTCCAAGGACTGGGAGCTACTCCTGAGCAACAGACAGACTGCAAATGCTCCCACTGTCCTCCTGTGGGATCTGAGTCTCGATCTGCAAATCATGGGGACTCCTGGAAGCCTGGGGTGAGAAGGGCATCGAGATCTGATCTGTTAGAAAAAGCTCATTCTGAGGCAGTGGGTAGCAAGTTGGTCCCAGCCTGGGCAACTTAGTGACTCAGCAAGACCCTGTCTCAAAAATATTTATAAAAGGGCTGGGGGCATAGCTCAGTGTGAAGGCCCTGGGTTCAATCTCCAGTGAGATAAAGGGGGGAAGGGAAGGAAAGGAAAAGGAAGACAGAAGGGAAGGGAAGGGAGAGAGAAAGCTTATTCAAGCACAAGACAGACTTTGGAGGAAGAAAGGAGAGGCCAAGAGCCACATAGGAGGAGATGTGGCTGGACCAGAGGAACTAAGGGCATCTGAAGGTGTACAATAGCTACACAACACAAGGAAGGTGGTTGACAGCATCCCAACATGGAGGTAGGGGACGCTCTGGCCACTCCTGCGTCTGGAGAAGGTTCCTGGCCTGCTCACCCATCTCCCTCGATCTAAGGCGCTTGGCTCTAGCCTGGGCCCTGTGCCTCTGGCTGCGGCTGCCCAGGAGACACAACCAGGAACCTGGCTTTTCAATGAACCTCAAGCGCCAGTCTCTGCACCTCCTGTAACCTCCTGGGGAATGTTAAAATCACGGAGCCTCAGACCCCACCCCAGCCCCACCACGTCAGGAATGCCAGAGCCTGGGAATGAGCATCTCTGAAGTGCACCGGTGATTCCAGAGCCGAGGCTGAGGTCCCCCCTCTGGGAAATGTCCTTCAGGCTTCTCAGCCAAAGCTCAGGGAGGAGTAAGAACAAGCCAGGCCTCTGTCCCCATGTGCTAGACAGAATCTCGCCGCACAGACCAGGCTGATTCTCATCTTACTCACATGCTAGGTGCCCCGTCCGCCTTGCCTGCCAAGACCCTGCAGGGGATAAGCAGTGGGTCCTCATCCAGGCACAGCCGAGCTGGGGCAGGGCTTTCAGTCCAGGTGAGGAGGTCGACTGAGACTGTTCCAAAGTTAAGGCGGGCGGTCATTTCCCCTGCCCAGCACTGTCAGGAAGCTAAATGGCTAAAACCACAGCAAAGTGTTGGACCAAACAGTCAAATCTGGGAAGAGCTTTAACAACTCATTTCTAATGGGAGTTTCAAAACACTAATTTCCAGAGCAGAAAATCAAGTTGTGCTCATTTATAAGCCATCATCTGCAATGAGACAGAGGATATTTCTTCCTGTGTTGTCAGTTAACTTTCTGAGCAGTCAGAATACAAAGTAGGGTGGCCAGGCTGTAAGTCAGCTCTTGGGAAGCTGATAAACGGGTATGGTACAGTTCCGCATTTGCATTGGCTCCGAGGACAATAAATCTTCTCAGGATCTTGCACTAGAAAAAAAATCATCCCCCTGAAGTCAGAACGAGCAATGTACACGGGCATCCTTTCCTGGCTATTTATTTCCTCACCTTTAATGACTGCCTTTATACTCTCTGCACTTACACTATATTGAAAAATGTCACATGTCGCTCCATGAAAACCCACCAGGACTTTGGTTTGCGTCTGCCCACAGAGATAATTTTATAAGTTTTTTGCTCATCTGTGAAAAAGTGATCAGCTTGGTAAAGACTATGCTAATTTACTAGAGTTAGGAGGAACCACAGAGGCCATTATGTAACATGTCCTCTGTTCTATCAATGGGGAAACCGAGGTCCGGTGTAAAAGTAACACCATGGAGGTCACGGTGCCCTGAAGGTCACAGTTAGGGAAGGTCCTGAGCTTCTGTTTTGGTTTGGGAAAAGCATAGACCTTAGCTGAGTGCACATGTTTATCAGGCAAACGCCAAGGGCCCATCTGCTACAGTCACTGTGGCTGGAAATGCAGATCCTGAAGACAAGCTAAGCCAAGCGTATGCCAAGCAGGAAAAAGTCAAAATCCCTCTGCAGTTCAGTACTAGACTGCTCTGAGGCCCATCATGGGAAGGGTGTTTGGTTTTTGTCTCATTTTGTTTTGCTTTGATTGCCTTGGAAGTCGTGAGAACTCACATCCTTAAAGGTATTTTTCTTATGCATAACAGCTTTATGGAGGTATAGTTCACACCCTGCACAATTCACCTATTTAAAATACACAGTGATTTTTTTAGCATGTTTACAGAGTCACGCAACCATCACCACTGCCAGCTTTAGCACTTTCATCACCCTGAAAACAAACCCTGGCCCCACCATCGCCGCCATCCCCCGCCCCTCCCTGGGAGACCTCCCGTCTGCTTTCTGCCTCTGTGTGTTTCACACGGATCGGCTGATATGGTTTGAAATCTCAAAGATTCCACGGCAGAGAAACATGAACGAGGGAAGGAGGCGGCTTAGTGTCTGCAGGAAGACAGAGTCATCGCTCTGCCTCTTTTTCTTTCCTCTACTTTGCAAATATTTTCCAGCATTAGGATTTTGCAGAAGCACTTTTTCACCCATCCCTGGGGTTCTGCCGTTACATTTTTGTGTTCCCTTGTTTGAGCACACACGCAACATGACCGTCACAGGTCACCACCCTGGTAGGTTCTCAAGGAAACCCCCTTCCATACCGAGAGGAAAAAAATACTCCATTTTGCAAAACAAATTGCCACAATAGTAGGTTTGAAAACAGTACATCAACATCAGAAGCTCGAAAAGATAGAATCATGTTCGAAGGACCAAGAAGTTTCAGAATAGCTCTCCAGGAAAGACCGTGCGTGTGGCACACGAGACACAGTGACCTGGGGACCCACCGGGCTGGGCAGGAGACCAGGCAGTGAGTGTGGCTTGAGGACACAGCGATCTTTTCCTGCTCTGCTCACTTCAGGGGAGCTTTGGGGATCACAGGTTTATGTATCAGTTTCGACCTTGCATCTGGAGAAAAAAGTAGAACTTACTTGAAGGAGGCACTAGGCTGTCACGTAGCGTAAGCTTTTGAAAACGGCAGAGAGCCGCAGCGCCTCCAAGCGTGGGCAGGAGCGGGAAGAGGGGCCAGGACACCGGGGCCACCCCGCGGGTCGGCTCAGAGCCCAGCACCGACTGCGCTGTGTGGCCCTCCGTGCGCACCACAGAAGCCCGAGAGGGAGCTGCGGTCCCGGGCTGGCCCACGATCTGGGCCCAGGACGGGCGACTGACGCTGTGTGCTGTGTGCGTGTTGTGAAGTCACGTGCAGTTCGAGCTCCCAAGAAGCGAGGAGAGCAGGGCTTCGTGAGCAGCCCCAGGGAGAACTCTTTACGATGAGCGGATGTCAGTCATGTTGATGTCAACTACACAAAGCGTCTGCTGGCGCGGGAATTAAAAACGCTCCTCTTCTTTACTCGTCGTTCGCTGGTGTTCGCCAAAGGCCAGCGACCCCCAGGGGGAAGGGAAGGCAAACAGGACAGATGTGTTCGAGGAGAGGGCAGGGACTTGAGGGGGGTCGAGGCAGCGCATCGTTTGTTGTAACTTGGTTTTTACTTTTACTTAAGCATGCGCACATTTTCTCACACCCTGCGTGTGCACACGCGCTGAACATGGTGTAATATATAATCTATATTGGAAGACGGGCGCGCTCCGGCTTTGTGGTTGTCACAGTGTCTGGTGAGAAGGACACAGTGGTGCACACCCCTCCTGGCGCCGCGCGGCAGTCGGCGTCACGCACATCAGGACGCGCACAGCGCAGTGGAGCAGACTCTGCCTCTAGGAAGATGGAGAGGTGGGGATGGAAAGGACGCCACCTCTGCATTATCTGTTTTTATTGCAAGAAATTCTTACTGCAGAAGGAAAGCAGGCTCACAGTGGGAGTTAAAGAAGTTCAGATAAATAAAAGATGTAGGTCCGCCGGCCGGATGCCGCTGCACCTAAGCCGCAGATGAGACATCGGGATTGGACGCTAGCCAGCTGTGCGGCCTGGAGCCCACTGCTTGGCCCCTCTGTGCCTCCGTCTGCTCATCTGTGAAATGGGGCAACAGGCCCAACCTTGTGAAGCTGTTGTGAGAGGCGGTTAAGCTGACCCATGGAAACCCTGAAGAATTTGGGGCCACAGAGCAAGAGCTCGATAAATACCCTCTGCAGTTTTATTGCTGGCGTTACTAACTGCTGCAGCTTTCCTTCGTGGTGTCTTCCCAGGCAGCAGCGAGTGAGGGACGGCGGGCCAGGCCCAGGGACGAAGGCCGGCCACACCGCCCCAGTGGAGAGCGGTTGAAGACACCTGGTGAGTCAGCGACATCTGTAAGGTGGGGCGTGAGCAGCCCTCCCAGGAGCACACACAACGCCTAGCCATAGAGGCCCGCTTTGAGCCGCCATGGTCTCCACCTCATTGTCACCTGCTGTGTCATCTCCGCCCGCACAGCGTGCCACTGCCTGGAGAACTGACCACCTCTGACAACAGTTTCCTGACTCCTCTTCTGTCTGGCTGTATAAATATCAATGGAGAGGACACTGTTGTCACTAAACAAGTTTGCCTGTGTTCAAGGCTCAGAGAAGTTCCTGCTCAGGGAACCATTTCACACTCCTAACCCAGCATTCGGCAATTTTGGAAATTCTCTTTACTCTCGTAGGAACTCCTAGATGAAAGTGTAGGTGCAGTTTAAAGGGATTTTTATTTCCCTCTAGAATGTTGTTTTAGAAACTGATAAAACTTAAAAGTGCCTCCTTCTGGCCTGAACTGAGACTCTCTTTAAATCCCAATTAGAGGAAAAGTTCAAGATCCTAAAATGATAGGGTGATACATATTATTTGAAGAAAGTCAAATCAGCAAGACCAGGATGAAAATTACCTGGGTTCTTTTGGATCTTCTGGAAAGTCAGTCTTGGGAGCTGACTTGTTTAGCAAATCTGAATCCTCTTTGTCTGGATATCGTGTATAGGAAAACAAAATGAGCAAAATTCTGTAATCCGGATAATCTCAGAGGGCCATGGAGATGTAAACGCTGCGTGATGTGCAGCAGTCTTAATGCCAGTGGTGGGTACTGCTTTTCCCGTAAAGTAAGGCTCACAGTGACCGTGGCCAGGGAGTCTTACCTTCCAGCTGCAGCAGCTGTCCTGCTCACATTCAACAAACACTAAGGGGTGCAGGGACACTAGGAGCGCCCTGAGCGGCCCTGAGGACAGGGTGGATCGGGCGGTGTGGCGTCCTCCGGGAACATTTGCAACAGAGCCAGCAGGGCCACGACTTTCAACCCTCACAGCTGGAGGGGAACTGAGCAAGCCCGTGTTAGCTGGACAAGTGGGGTGAGGTGACCCTGACTGTGAGACCTGCAAGGTAACAAGGACCGGCCCAGGAGGAGGAGCGCACAGGTGGCCGGAGAAGCTGGCTGCCAGCACAGAGCTGGGGAAGGGAGGTCCGGGCAGGCTCCAGGCCAGGCACAGAGGAGTTGATGGCAGGCGTGAACCAGATCCCCACTTATGGCCAGCAGCCAGAGGATCTGGGGCCTGGCACCATGTCTTCTGCTCTGGTGCTGGGGTTGAGCCTCCTTGGTCCCTGACAGTGACCTCGCTGAGCCCCCTCCTTCCAGCAGGGTGCTTCCGCCGGCCGGTGGCCCTGTGGTGGGAGCGTGTCACAGGCCCAGGATGTACTGCTGTCCTCTGATGTAAACTCTGTGCACCCCGACCCCACCACAGGCCGCCAACCACATGGGCCAGGCCTGCGGCTGTCCTCACACTGCCTAGGGTGACCCTGGGGACACTGACTCCTCAGAGTCTGGGCATCACCCTCCCATTGTCTTCTAAGCGATGACTTTGAACTATGCCCTCACCTGCTCATCTGTTCACGCATATTGTCAAAGGCTTCCATAGGCCACACACGCGGCTGGTGCCTGTCTGAAGGGAAGTGCACCCAGTCCTCCCCTGGGCACTCACTGTCTCCCTTGAAAACTGCAATCCCAGGCACTGAGTACCCTTGTCAGAGGTAAGCATGGCAAGGGCAGGAAGCTCGTGCCACGTTCCCTGCAGACTCCCTGGTCCCTGCAGAGAGAGGCCTGGCGTGGAGGAGTCCTGGGTGTGGGTACTGAATCATGTGGGGTGGAAGTGTGGCTCATGCTACTGTGGTGAGAAAGCACTCGGGCTGCTAGAACAGACATGGGGCCACCGTGTGTGTCACAAGCCAGAGGAGGGCCCTAAAGGTGGCTCCACCAGCCCTCTCCAGCCCAAACCCAGACACCCCGGGCTGCTGTCCCTGCATCGGCCACCCTCAGGAACACAATGGCTGCACATGGCTGCTGCCTAGAGGCCACCAAGAGAGATGGCATCTGGCACGCTCCTGTAAGAGCCTCTTTGGCTTGGCAGCCTGCTGGGCTGTGTCCACTGACCTTCAAGGCATAGCAAGGCCTCGCCTCTATGTCACAGAGGAGCCTGGTGGCAGCTGACTCTTGAATTTATTGACTTCTCAAAAGTGCCACTACCTCTGCTCGACTCAGTTTGCTCTTGGCTCAAACACTCAGGTGCTGGCACAAAGGCCATGGCCTAGCAATTACTCACTCAATAAAAATGAATGCACAGGGGCTGACTGGCTTTCCCATGCCAGCTTGGCATCCTGCTCTGCCCTCCTGGCAGCTTGCTATCTGCCCTGGGAAACAGAACCCCTGGTCCAGGTGCCCTGATGCCCTTAGAGGAAGTGGATGAGAGCTGATCTTGAACCTCGAGCAGCCATCCCTGGGCCACAGCTACAGGCAGAGGCCCTGGTCCCTCAAAAACTTGGAAATACCAGACTGGTCTGTCTTAACTCTGCTTTGATAAACTGTTATGAAAGTGTGGTGGCCAGCTAAACCCCAGAGTCCTGCCTTTTCACCCTGCCCGTCTCCATGCCCCAAATCATGAATTTAAGAATGATGTGCATCATAAGCCCTTTTCTGAAGAAGGCAGGCAGCAGAAAAGGACCACATGCAAAGGAGTGATTCAACATGAGCACCAAAATGTGCCCCAAATCTAGGGAGAAAAATGTCTGACCCAGGAGGGAAATGATGAAAATAAATCTATTCCACCTCCAACTCTCGCCTGTTCTCAACGTGGATATGCAAGCTAAGAATGGCTTGGCCTTTGACAGAATCTCCCCAGGATCATCTCCTCCTGCCAGTGCACGCAGCACTCTGCTGGAGCTGCAGGCTGACAAAGAACTCATCTTCCCAAACCACCCGAAGACCTCATCTGTTTCCCACAGAGCCTCTTTGCTACCAGCCCCTCCTCTGAAGTACCCACAAGCCCCTCGGATTTTGCTCTTCCATCCTTGGCTCCTCCCCGCCTTGTCACCCCTTGTCCTTGGGCATCCTCCTCGGTCCCCACGTCTTTCCTGTGACTGACAGTTGGCTAGGATGGTTTGAGTCCCTGGGAGATGGCCCACAGACTCTGCAGACCAGATAGGTGCCAGCGTGGCAGCAAGGCAATACTGAGAAATAAAGAAACACAGATTCAATGTGTGAAGCCATGAATTTAACAAGGTCCCAGGAATCTGGGTCCCTGATAATGTCGCTGAATATGAGGCACATCTAATAATAGGCCAAGGCGTAGAAGCTGTCAGAAATCTGGGAACACACTTAGCTCCAGATGAAAACATGGCTTAGCATTCTAAGTATTGAGAAAAATGCTAAAACAATGATTTAAGGATTGTTAATTAGCATCAGCCATATCATTAATTTCATTGTTGCACTCAAGCCAGCCCGTCCTTATGCAACCTGCCTGGGCCAGGCTTGAATTTCCCACATCCGTGCCTCCAGATGGGGGGCTCTTCCTAAGCACTGGAAACAGCATCCAGCAAAGAACCAGTGACTTAGAATTTGCTAGAAGTTGCAGCTGCCAAGCTTGCTTTGCTGTGAGGACGTTTGTTTGCTCACACAGCTGTTCACCCAGTGAGACTTATCTTGCTTCACAGTTTCCCCAGGCCCAAGAACGCCAACATGAACAAGATCTTTGAGCTGGGTTTCTGAGCTCAGCATTCCGGTATCCAGGGAAGACCTCATGGACAAACTCCTGACAGGGTCCACAGGGTTAGTCCCTCTCCAGTAGTAGTTATTACTGGACAATAATTCCCAGACACCCACATCACAGCCACGTAGGTGCCCAGTGGCCCGAGTATAGCACAGAAGTCACCAGTGGAGACGTCTAATAAGAAACAGCTTAGGCCACTCATAGTCAGTGGTGTGCAAGGGAATAGATTTGATACAGGACATACAAATTTACAGGAGTATCTTTTAATATTCACCCAAGAAGTCAAATGCAGTGGAGTGCAAGAGATGTGTCCGCATACTAGAGACCCAAAGAATCCAGCTGAGGACCTCAATCCCATGGCAATGTCCCGCATGACTCCAGCCAGAGGCCTGGAGCTCACGGCAATGTCTCATGCAAGTCCCTATGAAGATACTGCCGCAGGAAGGCCCAAGGGTCAGTGGTGGATGCTGGCAAGTTTAGTGCCCAGGGATAGAAATATGGTCCTGGACTGTTGGGTGAATCTAATCATGAATGCCTAAAATCAGAAAGCCTTTGCCCGCCACGTAGCATGAGGAGGCCCCACCGTTGCTGGCTGTGAAGGTGGAGGAAATGACCTGAGCCGAGGAAGGTGAGCAAGGGTGAGCACAGACAGCCCACACCCTGATCTCAGCCCAGTGAGCCCCAAGTCTGACTCTCACCTCTGCAAGGGTAAGAGAATGAACTTACGCTGTGTGAGGCACTGAGTTCACAGCCATTTATAACAGCAGCAGTAGGAAACTAACACTGCTTCTCTCCCTGGCTGCGCGATCAAACTAAAATTCTATTCACCTGACAGGTTAAAAAACTGGTACATTGGTATAGTGTTAATTTGAAATTGTGTTACTGTATGTTTGGTTGAATGCCTTTGTAGTCATTTGGGAGCCGCCTTGTATCTATCCATCACTGTTCATATTGTCTATCCTTTGCTCATAGAAATTCTTTCTGTACCCTAGATACACAGGATCCCCTTGTAATTCATGTTGCAAATGGTTTCTTCCTTTGTCTGTTTTCTCTTCTAATACTTGTTTTTCTCTTAAATTTATCTAGAATTTAGTTTTGGGATTGAGATAAAAAAGATATCTAATTTTTTTCTAAATGGATAATGACCTAACACAATTTATTGAAGGGTATGGCTTTCCCTAACAATCCAATTTGACATCTATATCAAATAGTAAATTACACGCGGCCAGGGATTTATCTCAGTGGTTCTGCCACTTGCCTTGCATGTGCATGGACCCAAGTTCGATCCCCGGTACCCCCCATAAAAGAAAAAAAGGGGCCAGGGATTTAGCTCAGTAGTTCCACCACCTGCCTCAAAAGCTCAAGGACCCGAGTTTGAGCCCCGGTACCAAAAAACATTGTAAATCACACAAATTGATGATGATGATAATGATGATGATGATGATGGAGAAGTGGGGTCTAAAGACGGTGAAGGAGGTGAGTGGGGAGAGGAAGGGGAATAAAAAGAGTTGAGATATGTTAAGTACCTGTACCCACTCCCTGAGACAAATGTAAACATCATGTACTGCAAACACGTATGAAAAAAAGAGAGAAAAGTAGCAATAATGTTGGGATAAGGGTGTTTGAAGGGAGGGGATATATTTCAAGGAGGATTCATGGCAATGTGTCTCTTACTGTAATAAATTTTAATTTTAATATTCACCGTATACTTTGATCATACTTCACATAGCAATAGAAGGGATTCTATCTAGCATACATAGATACCTATCTATGTATGGAAGAGAGACTCACAGTGATCTATATATACATACGGGCTACCTTCTAGGGCTCTACTGCATGGCACTGATCCATTTGGCTACTCCTGCCACTCCATGTCCCTACCATTTTTAAGTCAAAAGGCCCTCCTAACTCATGCACAGTTGGCATCCACGCTGTACAAACAAGGGTGCCACCTCATAGACAGTGACCCTAAGAGGCCTGCAGAAGGGACCCATCAAGCCTCTGCTGTCTTCCTCCATCCCACCAATATCAGGCCGGCAGGCCCTGGCTCTGGGAAGCTCCTCCAACTCAAACCTGAACCTGGCCTCCTGTCTGGCAGCTTTGTCCCTGCTTGGCGTTGCTGTGCGGCTACTGAGCCTGCTCCCACCCCTGCACTGATGCAAATCTTTGTTATGTTTTAAAGCTAGACTTCCCCTAAAAGCCGCATCTGCTAGGAGGCAGGACTTCTAGAAGGTGGTTAAAAAATGGGGGAGCTACAGCGGACTTGCTGCTAGGAGGTGGGATCCGGAAGAGGCGGGTCACTGGGGTCATGACCCGGAAGGGATTGTCTCCTCCCTGACTCCTCCTTTTTCTCTCTCTGCTTCCGGTTCACCATGAGGTGAACAACTTTTACTCTGTCATGCCACCCTGCCTTGGAGCCCCCGGAACGTGGCCTCCATTATGTCATGGGTGGAGTACTGTGTGTCAGCAAGCAGTAAGGTGACTAAGACAATCTTGCCCCCTCAGTCTGCCCCTCCCCTCCCCACACAGGCACCCAGGCGAGGCAGAGTGTTGGCAAGATTGTGAGCAGCTCCGTGAATCTGCATTTTGGACTGAAATGAGCTCAGTTTTTAATTTGATTTTTTCTCCCCTGTAACAAGCAAAGTTCACATTACAGATAAATTGCCTGGAAATTCCAATTTAATAAGGCATATGCATTTTCAGGCCTAAAAGCACAGAAAAATGTCTTGCACACTGGTATTTTTATACGGAAAGGCTTATTAAAAAGACAGCTTTGAAAATGTCAGAAATTTACATAGTGTGCCCAGCCAGTTGGTCAAAGAGGCAGATTTTACAAAAATCCTCAGAAGCTGAGCAGGGAAAGGGCAGGCCAGCTGTGGTCTTGAGCCCTGGTGCCCTCCAGGCTGGGGAGGATGCACCTGCCCTTCAGAGACCCCAGCCCTTAGCTTGGACTTGCAGTGTGAGCCAGTGTGGGGCTGGGGACTGGCCCTGGAGAGCCCTGTGTCCTTGTGCCCCAGGTGTGGTTCTGAGGAGGGGCCGCAGTGTGGGCTCCAAGGGCACTTGAGGTCTGGGACTCCTCTGCTAGGCATCCATGGAAAGAGGCACTGAATAAAAATGTAGAGGAAAGCAAACCTGAATGGTCCTGAACACACAAGTAGCAGAGTTTTGGGTACCTGGTTATTTTTTTAAAGACGAAAAATAGTCAACAGTGACACACTCGGGCACAAGTGGTCAGGGTGAGGCTGTCAGAGCATTGTGTATACAGTGCTATCTCAGCACTGATCTGAACATAACGACTCTATTTCTCAGCACTGATTTGAACATAATAACTCTTTATTACAAGAACAAGCAAGCACATTAATTGTGCTGCAAAACTGTAGCGTCCTGAGACAAAAACAAAAATGACAGCGAGAAATCGAGAGCCAACACTTGCATACAACATGAAAACTAAGTCGAATCACCAGGGCATAAAATATGGTCTATTTACATTTCTCATTATTTCACATCTATTGAACCACCACAAATCACTCCTGGATCAGCCGTGAACCTGCTACCTCGAAACAAAAAAAATCGCCTTTCTTTGCATTTTCCCTTTCAGGATTTTTCCAACTGAAAAAGAAAAGATGCAGTGAGCCTTCCCTGCCCTCTCCCGTGTCCCAGGCCATCCACTCGGCCCTGGGATGCAGCATGGCCAACACCTGGCACACGGCAGGAGGTCCACACTGCATGTGTCCGAGGCCCGGTCCCTGCGACCCCGTACATCTGTGCTGAGCTCCAGCTCCACCAGAGCTGAGCTGGGCTGCTTTTGGCAAGTGGCTAAGCCTCTCTGATTTTCAGTTACTTCACCTTTAGAACAAGGATGGTACCCACTGTGTCAAGTTGTTGTGAAAATAAATGTGGTAGCACCTATAAAGTTCAGGCCAAGTAAAGCATTTTTTACTTATTTGAGTCAACATTTACTTCATCCTAACCCCAGGGAATTTTTAGGGTCCAGCAAAATTGGCAGGTCCCTAAGGCCCATACTATGCTCTGGCCAGCATTTGAATTTATGCGTGTGCTCGGTGAGGACCTAGTGGAGGGTGATTAATTCTACCTGGGAAGTCACACAGGGTGACAGAGAGGAGACATTTGAGTAGGATGTTGAAAAATAGTAGGAGGTTGCCAGGTGGAAGTGTAAATTACTATTGAAATGAAAGACTGGTTTTCAAAGCAGTTGCTTCTCAGGAGCAGTGTGTCTCTTCCCTTTTTTAAGAATTATTGAGATGGTAATTGGGGTGGCCAGGGGATGGGGGAGCCCCACAGGAGCCCTGCGCTCTCTCCATCTGTCCCTGCACTGCAGCAGTTGCGCACCATGTTCCCAGGGCTCTGCAAAGCTGGGTATTTACAAAACATCCCAGGCTTGGTGCAAGCTTGGGAAAAGAGGACACACTGGCCGCTGGCCCCAGGGAGCCCCTGACAGGGTGGACTGAGCTGGCAGCACCACGATGTCCTGCTCAGTGTCCTCACTCGAACATCACTGACCCCACGGGGCCAGAGACGACTGCTGTGGCATCTGGACGGGGACTGCACACTCAGTGTGACGCTGGTGGCTGTCCTCAAGACGGCACCGTTAAAACGGGCACCACGTCCCTGCCCTGCCATGAGAGAGACAAGACCAGGCACCTTCCAGGGAGCCACAGGGCCTTGCCCTGGTGTCCTCTTGTGGGCCAGGATGAAGCCTTGACTCACTTCCCAGGTCAGTTCACGGCCGTCCCGTGCTAGAGGGGAGGGGACAAAGCCACCGTGCCTTTCCATGTGTCGGCAAGGCCATGCTGCGGTGTCAGGGCTGGGAAGCCTGAGGCCACCAGCCTGGATGCCACTGCTGGAGGGAGTGAGGGTCTCAGGACAAACTGCTGCCTGTGGTGGGACGCCTGGAGGTCTGTGGCCGTGGGAGAAATGCCCCTTCCCTTCGATGGCCCAAGGTTTCTCATCCCTGGCTCCCATTCCTGATAGGCAGGTTGACTGTCCCTCCCTTTGCTGACCACGGCCTCCGCAGGTGGCAGTCACATTGCAATCCCTGAGATCCCCCCCAAGTCCTGGGTGAGGACCACTGCAACTCCCTGCCCCTCCACCACCGACTCCGCCTCCGCCTCAGCAGTTGCCCATCGCGTCCTACACCCATTCTGCCCTAAGAGGCAGCTTTTCCTCAAGATTCAGCATTGTCTTTAAATTCACATCAGTAAAACAACCTTCTGACCCCTGCCTTGAGCAAATAAGGTGGTAGGAAGTGGGTTAGCATGAGGTTCAGAATGGAGCCTCTGAGATCAAGACCACCAGAGCCCACGTCCTGACTCCGTGACTTGTGCAGCTATGGCGTCTGTGCCTCAGTTTCTTCATCTGTAAGTGAGGGTGCTGTACACACTGAGAGAGTTTAGTGGTGCTACTGTGGCAGACTACCATAAACTCGGTTGTCAGAAACATAGTCTGTCACCGTTCCGGAGGCCAGAAGTCCAAAATCAGTCTCACCGGGTCAAACAAGGTGTCTGTCAGGCCACACAGTCTCCAAAGGCTCAAGGGGAGCATCTGTCCCACCTCTCCCAGCTGCTGCTGGTGGCAGCATCCCCTGGTGTGTGGCTGTACCCCTCCAGTTTCCGCCTTTGTGGTCATAGGAGCGTCTCCTCTCCTATGTGTCTCGGTCTCTTTGCTTTCCTCTAACAAGGGCACCTGTGATTGCACTTAGCACCCACAGAGCCCAGAGAAGTGAAAACAGTGGCCCATCTCAAGATCCTCAGGCACAGCCCTGTGCAAAGCCCTTGCCCTGTGTGGGAACGTTCACAAGTCCCAGGATGAGGATCTGGGTTGGTAACTTCTCCACCATGAAGACTAAGGAGGGAATTTGCCGCAAGCTCTTCTCCACTTGGAGATTTGTAATCCTGTTGGCTAAGTCGAGTTTTAAACATCCTTAGAACCAAAGCCAGCCAGCTATGCAGAGCAAAGATGGTCAACTTTGGGCATCTTACCAGGACAGTGAGCTGCTGTGCCTGCACCTCTCCAGGGCAGCATCTTCCAAAGAGGTGGGGAATGGCAGAAAAGCACTCACAGGCATCTCTCTCTGTCTTCAGTACAGGAAGAGCGTGTTGTTACTGGAGCCTCCCAGCTCAGAGAAATCTGAGCCACATTCAGTTAGAGTCTCCTTGACAGAGAAGAGTTTCACTGCTTACTTTATGCCTTTCTGTGGTTTGAACTTCTAACTAAGAGCATGTATTACTTTCACAACAACCTCAAAAAGGCATACCCTTTTAAACCCCTCTGGTGGTTTCCTGTTATCCAGAGTCAAATCCCTTTATAGGAAAGCTTCAGTTCTTTGTAAATGGGCTTCATCTGTTTCTCTAAACTCATTTACTCTCCATTGCCCTTAAAGAAGCTATGTTCCAGCCACAGGTCTGCTTCCAGTCCTGCATCTGCATTTATTCAGCCGACAGCTGTTGGGTGTTGTGCATGTGCCAAGCATCGCTCTAGGAACTGAAGTCACGGCTGCGAGTAGACACGTGTCCTTGCCCTCGTGGAAGTGACATCTTAGTGTCTGTCTCTGTTCCAGGGGTTAATATGCGTCGTTCACCCTCGTTCTCTGACAGCGCCTCGACCCCTCCTCCTGTCTCAGTTCAGGGGCTGCATTCCCCGTGTGGTCCCCAGGGCCACCCCTCATGAAGGGGATGCTGTCTCCATGCATCCTCCAGGCCTGCGCCTTCACACGAGTGCTTCCCCCGCCTGGTCTGCGGGCAGCGCATTGAGTTGTAAGAGAAACCAGGCTGAGGACTGAGGAGATGGCTATGTTCAGCTTCGTCCTCCTGGTAGGCTTGGCGGGGCACACGTGCAAAACATTCAACCCAGAGCAGGCTCCGGTGAATGGCCCGCTAGCACTCTCTGAGTACGAATGGAGACTGCAGCAATGTTTAGAGTTTGGGGTAAGCATGACCTGGCATCTGGCGTAGGCATTTATGCCCCACACTTAATAAATACTACTTGTCTCTAACTTAAATACAATCTGACATTGGGTTTGTTTTTCTTGTTTTTTTTTTTTCAGGTATTCTGTTTACAAGGACCCAGCGGGCTGGCTGAATATTAACCCCATCAATGGGACTGTTGACACCACCGCTGTGCTGGACCGGGAGTCTCCCTTCGTCCGCAACAGCGTGTACACGGCCCTCTTCCTGGCAGTCGACAGTGGTGAGTACTTGGAAAAAGACAATCAAGGGTACGCATTTCAGCTCCAAACACATGTGTATATTTCTGTACATTTTCTTATACCCCTTGGGGTGTCATTGAGGAGAATAGAAGTGAATCCAGGGAAACAACATCTGAACGCACATCCTGAGTTAGTAATATCCCAGTCTGGGAACTCGTGGGTCTCTGCGGAAAGGTGAATGTGTCCAGAATGGGCCAGAGCAGAGAGCTTGCTGTATTCCATCTGTGCAGGCACCCAGCTAGGGAGCCAGGCTGGCGGCTGTCACCTCAGAATCATGACCCCATCTGCACGCAGGACGCTGTGATGTGATGCAAGGTGAAGGAAAGTCCCACAGGGCGTTGCTGACCCTGACCGTCACATGGCTTTTGTCTTACTGAGCCACGTGCCGTGGAAAGACGTGGTGGCTTCCTCACCACAACGAGACACCTGCTGTTCATCCAAAAGCTAATAATGCAGCAGCCAGGCGCTGGCCTCTGTTTTAGATGCTGGGGACATGTCAGTGAGCCAACTAAAACCTGTCCTCCTGGGGCTGGCACGCTGGGCCCGAAGGCGAGCGGGGTTCAAAGGGCCACGCGCATCTGCTGTTTTTGAGATCAGACTGCAGGGAACGTGGCAGAAGTGGGGAGCCCCCTAGGAGACTGCTGGTAATTTAGGCACGTGGGGGCTTGGAGCAATCACAGTGGTGGTTTTAAGAAAGGACCTGGTTCTACAAACATCCTGGGCAGTGTGAATGGAGTTCATGGGATTTGCTGTTAATTAAGATGAGGGGTCAGAGTAGGGGTTTGGACACATTAAGCTGAGGCGTCTGCAATGTCAAATGTATAAGAAGTTTCGTTCTGCCTATCATTCCTGAAAGCAAGGTGTTCATAGCTGCAGGCTCAGAGTCCTTATGTCTCGAAATGAGTATTTATAGATATTATTCAGCAGCAAGGTGTGAACCAAGATCTCTGAGCGCCATTCTCCCCGTGCTGCGCAGTCCTTGTGTACAGTGAGCCCCTGAGTTTGTCAGGTAAACAGAAAGCCGCAGTGGAAGCCCAAAGGAGCCTTTGTCCATCCTGAGAAGTCGTGTGGGAAAGGAGATTCCAGAGAGAGAGGATATCTAAACTGACTAGCGGGTACATTGATAAAATGCAGGACATTCTCATAACAGGAAAGAACACATGGGAAGTCAGCAAGCTGGTCAGCATTACTGGATGCGTCTATTATAGACAGAATGACAGGCTGCAGAGCAGGCTGCAAGTGTGCAGAGATGTGTGTGGAGAGCTGAGAAGGCCGCAGACTAATGTGGATCTTGCAGTAAGTGCCCAGCACTTGTCCCGGTGCCTGGCTGGGAGCAGACACTCACATAGCTGTGGAGTATGCGGGAAAATCAACTGTGAATGCTCTAACTGCTCTGCCAAGGAGTCGGACTTGATCAGGTCACTTGCTTGGCTTCAGAAGGAACTGGACTTTAGAAGGTAACTCCTGTGGCAGTGTGAAAAGGGGCTTGAGTGCGACAGGTGAAGCTGGGAGGCATTGGACAGCCATGGCAAAAACCAGATAGAAGGAGGAAGGACTGAAAGCAAGGCAGTGGGGCTAGTTTTGGTGCAGAGTCTGAGGCTGAAAATGTGTTGAAAACCACAGCAGGTGTCTGAGTTAGAGGGTGCAGTACCTTGTGCAGCAGAAGGGTAAAGGTGGGTGACGAAATGGGCTTTGTAAAGAACCCATGCCGGACTTGAGTTAAAGAGAGATGGCTTTAAGGTGAGTGTCTAGTACAGAAATCAGGAATGATATTCTGCCAACAGGAACTGGAGCTAGTATCAGAGCATTACTCCCACCTTGATTTGGGGGTGGACCTTGAGATGCTGTTCCATGAGAAGTTGGCAGCATAGCACCAGAATAGAGGACAGGGGATCTTCTTAGGGAGTCACCAATGCGAAAGAGAGGCAGCCATTGGAAGGGAGAAGCTTCCAGAGGAATAAGTCTACACGCAATGGCTAAGGCCATCAACACTGAATGACAATAAGCTGAGAATGCTTCACATGCTGCATAACTAAGGAGTGTCGATGATAGAGCAGCTCCAGAAATGATTTCAGGTTCTTCTGTACTGCATAAAAGTTCTCACTTATGGAGAAATTTCTCAGCTGAGAATGCCATGCAGGAAGGTTGAGCACAATATAATTGTCCTTGTCTTATGAAATATGTATGAAATTATTAATCAAAGGATCCCAGAAAGTACAGTACACTTTAATTTTTGGCAGAAATTATAGCCTTCTTTCCAGATTTGCAGTGATCAGTTATGTGACTTTTTCTGTGTGTACATCTTGCCCGCAGGTATCATGGAGAACTAATACACAATTTGCAATTTAGGAAACCGACGCACAGTTCAGCTGACTTTCTCAAGTCCTATCATTAGGGTATCATTTTCCAAGACTGGGGTTAGGGCTCAGTGGTAGAGCTTATGATTAACATGCACAAGGACCTGGGTTTGAAAAAAGAAGGAAACAAGGTTCCTCTTAGGACGTCATTTCCTACCTTTGGGATCTTACATCCTTAACATTCTTTAAAATTTCTATCTGGAAGCAGCAAGTAGGTTTAAAGTTCCACATGACAATGGCTAGCTGTCTAATTTGTCTTACAACATAGTCAGGCCCTAAGGACGTATTGAATCACCTGGCATTTCTGCAGAGAGAACGGAGTCTCGGTTCTTCTTGTGTCCGCCACATGAGCTGCCGGGCAGTGAGCCTGTAAAAGCTGCTTATCCACTCAGAGGATCTGTCCCTGCTTCTACAAAGTCAGAGGGCTAATTCCTACTTATCACACTGTTGAGTGAATGAGAAGGTGAAGTGGCCGTGCCCTCCAGGACCCCCACCAAAAGCCATTTTAACAGCTCACAAAATGTTAATCCCACCCCAGTGGGGGTTCTGGAAGGAAAGAGTAAAACTGGCAATAATCTTCCCATGACCCAAGAAAAACTCAGCCTCTCTTAATACCCATATCGGATAAAGAAATTCAAAATCTGGTGTTACAGATATTGCCAGAGGACTAACATGTTCCTAAAAATGTAAGGAGAAAATAGGTTGACATTAATTAATACACAGAGTCATTGTTAGGAATAATAATCTTGAACAAAACCCAAAAGACTTAGTGCAAAAAGACCATAAACTTCAAAGATTGCATAAATCAGAGTAACTTTTGTTGAAAGACTCCTTTTTGTCACTCACTGGAAATTTATCTTTTGCCATTATGTTTAACCAGGAGAAACCAACACTTATCTACTAGATCAGAGTTAATAGTACTAACTGATGCTTCATCTTTATCTAAAATGAGCATTTGTTTTTATTAATTTTAAAGAAATTCAATTTGCTTGATGGAATGGAAGCATAAAGACTTTCATCATTTGGCATAAGGAAAGTTAAATCTCTTGGGCTGATTTTCTCCAAACAAGGAGTCACTCGGGCATTTATGCCAGAGCATGTCATTACGATGGAAGGGTCACAGGAGCTTTGAGGTAGAATACAGTAATTTGACATCCCCACTGCAAAACTGGGAAAATCCAGGTAACTTACAAAAATCAGAAGATACAAAAACAAATATTAATTACTGTAAAGACATCAGAGAACCATAGAAGCAGTGAAGCCTACATTTAGCTTGTTTTAGCTCAATTTTAAGGAGAAGAACCATTCCAAAGAGCACGGCCCATCCAGCCAGTGTTTCCCTTTGGGGCCATTTTCTTGTTCTGGGTGAGAGTTGGGGTTGGCCCAGGTAGAAATCTGAGGAGGGAGGGAAAGAAATCAGAAACATTTGTAGGAGTCAGTGGAGCTAGGGCAACAAACTGGAAATCGAGGGGCTTTAAATACAAGGCTGGTACCCCCATCTGTCACGGACAGATAGTCTTCCAAGGACAAAGGGACATCTCCTGAAGTCTTACAGGAGACAGAACAGATGAACCAACAGCCATTCTCTCATTTAGACACCTGCCAAACTCTGACAGTATGAAGGATAGAGGCTGAAGGTGTGGCAGGGGCAGGGGCAGGACTGCTGCCAGTTCAAGGGCAGAGCTGAGTCTCCTGCAGCCTTTCAGGACTGAGATGCTCAAGGTTCTCAGACTCCAGGAGAGCCATGCCTAGCAACAAGGGTGTGCCTGAAGTTGACCAGGCCTTGTTAAGCATGCAGCCCATTGACCCATCCTAACCTCAGACTAAATTGAGTCCTCATCTATCTGGCTGACACAGAGAAGAGAACACTCATAGCAGAACACATTGCCTGGAACCCCTATTATTCTTTTACACATTACTGCAAATTTGCAATTTAAAAAATCACTACACCTCTAGAAAGACAAGAATGTGCAACTGATGATCAACAGAAAAATCAGACTTAGGAGAGTTCCGATATTTGAGTTAGAACACGAGGACTTTAAAAATAACTATAATTCTCACAAGCGGAAGGTCCCAGTTTGATCCCTGGTACAAAAAAATAATAATAACTATGATTAACATGTTCAGGGAAGTGTAATAAAGGACAGATTAAAGCAAAAGGAACTATACCAGAGATCTGGAATATATAAAAATGAATCAAACGGATATTCCTGAGATGCATTTATCAAATGTTGAGAATTGAATGGGCACATTTAACATTTTAACACATCATTTGTGACCTGAAATAGGAATCTACCAAAGATACCCAAAGTGAGCCTCAGAGAGGAAAATTACACAAGAGGCTCATAGGACATGGGTGAAATTGAAGTCGCAAAGGGATTAAGAGTATGAAAATAATGGAACATAAAAAAATACTTGAAGATATAAATCCAGAAATTTTCTAAAGCCAGGGGAAAGACATCCACCTATTTAAAAAGTTCCACAAACCACAAATGGGATAAACAAAGAAAAACACATTTTAGTACTTTATCACCAAACTGATGAAAACCAAAATCAAAGAGAATAAGAAGCATTTACAAAGAGAATAAAATAGGCATTTACAGCTGGGGCTATAGCTCAGTGGCAGATTGCCTGCTTACTGGATTCTAACCCAGCAACACCGAAAATAAGCAAACAAATAGACCTTTACCTATGAAGAAACAGCATATGACTAATGACTGACTTCTACCTGGAAATACTGGGGTGCGGCAATGGAATTGCGTCCTTCTGAGCACTTTAAAAATATGTGCTGTGTTAGCTTCCCATCACTATAACAAAATTGAGAGAATTAACTTATAAAGAGAAAATGCTCATTTTGGCTCACAGTTTTGGTAGCTCCCATTCATGATCAACTGGCCATGGTTTGGAGCTTGTGGCAAGGAAGGATATCGGGCCTAGGTCACAGGGCCAGGCAAAACCACTCACTTCATGAGCCAGAGAGCAAAGACGGGAAGAGGAAGGGTCAGGCATCTACTGTCCCCTTTGAGGGCACACCCCAATAACCTGAGGTCCTTCCACCAGGCCCCGCCTTCTAAATGTCAAGCCATCTCCCCCATACTTGCCACGCTGGGGACCAAGCCTTTAACAGATAGGCCCTGGAGGACCTTCCAGATCCAAACTATAGCACCTGCCATCCTAGACTCCTATAGGCTTCAAGTTTTTCCTTCAAAATGAAGATGAATTGAAGACTCTTGTGGACAAACAAAAACAAAGGAGGAATTGGGTTGTAAGAGAATATTCCAGGAAAAGGGAAGATGATCCCAGAGAGATGTGGAAATGCAGGAAGCACAAAGAAAAATAGAAAGGTAAGATATGACTGAGCCAGTAATTGTGATGACATAAGGAGTTAAAAATACTTGTATAACTAAAATATATGATAGCAATAATACAAAAGGTGAGGGCTAGTAAGGAAAGTTCTAAAACAAGTTCTGCAGCATTGAAGATGTGGTTAAATTAATACCTGGTATTAGACTATAATAAATCAGGTATGTATATTGTAGCCCTAGAGTAATCACAAAAATAAAGTTTCCAAAACTAATAAATTAATGAAATTAAAGGTGATTAATCAAGATAGGACAAAGTATATTTTAATGAGCACATAGCAGTACAATAAATATAAACCTAATTATACCATAACTAAATGTAAATGGATTAAATACTCCAAGTAAGATTACCAGACTGCTTTTTAAAATCAACAAACTACCTACTTACAATAGACATATTTTAAGTAAAAGAACAACGAAAGAATTAAAGTAGAAAAAGAAAAATATACTTTGATAATACTACATAACTGACAAAATAGCATGAAAATGTATTTTAACACAAGAACGATAGGGATAAAGAGACTGTTTGACAAAGGGAGCTATATAAGGGGAGATATCATAATCCACAATCCTAAATCTGTGTGCACCAAACAACACAGGTTCAAAATATATAAAACAGAAAAAGCAAAAAGAGAAGTAGACAAACCTGCAACAAGAAGTAAAGATTCAAATAGCATGATGAAAAAACTCAATCAACTAATATATATAGAACTCTGAATTCAACAACTAAATTCATTCTTTTCAACTTCACAAGAAACAAATTCACCAAAGTTGTTCCCATGTAGATATAAAGAAAATTCCAATACCTATTTTTAAAAACTGTCATCATTTAGAGTATGTCTTCCCATCACAATGGAATTAAAGTAGAAATTAATATTAAAATATAACTAGAAACATCTCAACAGCCTGAAAATACATTAATGCTCTTCTAATAATTCCTAGTCAAAACGAATGTTAAATAGAAAATACTATGGAAAGAATGATGAAAATGTGAAATATCTAAGCTTTTATGTTACACCACACTCGTAGTGCTCAGCTAGAAATTTGAGAAAAACAGGTAACAGTTGGGCATGTCAGTGCATTCTTGTAATCCCAGCACTCTGGAAACCTGAGGCAGGAAGATCTTAGGTTTGGGCCCACCCCGGACAACTCAGTGATTTATTGATAACCTGTCTCAAAAAAATTTTAAAGGTAGGGATATAACTCAGCATGAAGGCCTTGGGTTCAGTCTTCAGAACTAGAAAAACATGTAGTAGAATTGATAAATTCATAAAGACAAAAATGAAAAAAATATTAGCAACAGCAGAAATTAAAAAGTGGAAATGACTATAGATGCTAAAAGGTAAGCATATTATGAACAATTTTGTGGTATAAATTTGACAGTTCAGATATAATGAGCAAGTTTCTCAAAATTTAAAATATATCAAAAATGACTTAAAAGGAAACAGCATAATCGTAAATTTCCTGATATTTATGAAAAACAAAATCTCTAGTTTTTCACAAAGAAAACTAAAGGCCTAGATGGCTTCACTACATTTCCATATTTAAAAAGGAAAAGCACTAAACTTGTACAAACTCTTCCAGAAATAAAATAGAAGAAACACTTAGCAACTCTTTTTATGAGAGCAGATTTTGTCCAAAACCTACAAAATCTTATAAGAAGACTCATGAGGATAAATTTATAAATCCTTTACAAGATATAAATGAACCCAACAAAATAACATGATCACTTAATAGTTGCATTTGAAAAAATTGTAACTTGATTCATGATTTAAACAAACAAACAAAAAAACTTTTAGCAAACTAGGAAGCTTCATTAATATTGTAAGACTTTAGAGAAGGAGCTGCTGCTTCAGCACTCATCTTGCTTGATGGTGAAATATTAAAAAGTTTTCCCTGAGATCAGGCCTCACAAGAGCAGGAAGGAAAGAAAAATGAGGCCTTGGAATTGAAAGAAGTAAAGCTCTTTTATTTACATATGATACTCCTGTGTACCTAAAATAATACAAAAGTTTTCAGAGAAATACGGTATATTTAGTAAAAGTTATCAGATACAAGATTAGTGTGCAAAATTAATAGTGTTCTATATCCCAGCAACAAACATTTGGAAAATGACATTTTAAAAACATACCATTTACAAGGTATGAAAACCCTCAAAGAGCAAGGCACAAATTTAAAGAAAATAGTCCAAGTTCTCTACCTGGAAAACTACAAATGACTACTTAAGAGTCATTTTTTTGTTGGTAAAGCCTTGATGCTATTATTAGAGAGCTATACCATGTTCATGGATTGGAAGACGCAAAGCTGATGAAGTGTCAGTTCTTTGCAAATTGGCCTAAGGCAGTGATGGCAAAGCTTTTAGAGAATGACTTCCCAAACTTCAACCCCAAACTCACTTATTTATCTCATAGTTCCAACACTGCAATTAAATCTGAATACTGAGGTTTTAGTTTAGAAAAAATAATTCATACACTTAGCACACATGCTGACATAGAGGGTTCTGCATGCCTGCTGCAGCACACATGCCAGAGGTTCATCCCCACTGGCCTGAGGGATACAGTACAACACCAACCAGAATCCTAGAATATTTTAGGAGGTGGGAGAGAACATTGATATACTGACCATAGAACTTATGCAGAAATACAAAGGGCTAAAGAACCTTTTTAAATTTTTATTACACAGTATTTTTATTAGTACATGTTCATAGTGCATAATGATCACATTCTTCATGGGGAGCTGGTTCACATATGTAACACCTCTTAATTCTTTTTTATCCCTTTACCCTTCCTTCCCTTCCCCTTCCTCCATCTCTTGGTCCCCTTCCCCTTTGCAAAAGATCTATCTACCTATTACCTACTATCTGTCTTCAGTTTTGCCCTTTATTTATGTTTTGGCTTTCTTGCATAATAGAAATCATGTGACATTTAAGCTTATGCGTCTGATTTATTTCACAACATTATCATCTTGCGGTGAATCCATTTCCTACAAACAACTTGTTTATCTTTCTTTGTGACAAAGTAATACTCCATTGTATATAAATATATTTTCTTTATCCACTCATCTGTTGATGGATGTATAGACTGCTTCCAAGATTTAACTCTTGTGAATTCTGCTGCTATAAACATAGGCATGCATGCATCACTGTAATATGATGTCTTTAACTCTTTCAGGAAGGTACCTAGAAGGGGAATAGCTAGGTCAAATGGAATTTGTAGTTTTAATTTTTTGAGGAATCTCCATACCGATTTCCATAGTGGTTGTACTAGTTTATATTCCCACCAACAACATAGAAGAATTCCATTTTCCTGCAGCCTTGCCAGCATCTGTTATTTGATTTCTTGATAGTAACTGTTCTTTCTGGAGTAAGATGGAATCTGTGTTGTTTTAATTTTCAATTCTCCAATGGCCATTGATGTTGAGCTTTTTTGTGTGCATTATTGGCAATTTCTATTTCTTCTTCTGAAAAGTGTCTTTTCATTTTATTGACCCATTTGTTATTGGGTCTTTAATTTGGGTAGTCTAGGTTATTTCTACTTATTTATATATTCTAGGTATTAGTCCTTTCTCCAAAGAAGAGCTGGGAAACACTTTTTTCCCATTCTGTAGGGTGTCTCTTCACCCTGTGAGTTATTTCCTTTGCTAAGCAGATTTTTTAATTGGATACAATCCCATTTGTTGATTCTTGGTATTTTTTCATATACAGTTATGGTCCTGTTCAGAAAGTTCTTGCCTGTGACTATGTCTTCAAGAGTTTACCTTCACTACTACAAACCAAACCCAACAAACAAAAACAAAAATTACCTCCACAGCTGCCTTTTTTATGGCTGTCTTTGGAAGTACTTCTAAGTCTTGAAAGCAAAAGAACCTGCTGAGGTGAAGAACGTGATGCTCCCCCTCCTTTCCTACTAGACATGATGTATGAAAACCAATCTAAGAGTATGACTAGGAAAAGAAAGTAGCAAAGGCCAAGCAGCAGTCTACCCTCAAGAGAAACAGAAATTAAAGTAGGAAAGCTGTTACTCCACCGGCCCCTCTTCTACATTATCTCCCGATTAACACAGTGTCAGGCCAAAATTTCCAAATCTGAAAAGGCAGCTGGAGAAGTGAATGAATGGTAACACAGTACAGCAGTAGTTCTAGCTGTCGATGGATTTCTTTGCTCTGGTATTGGAATGTCACTACAGTCTTTGTTTCTGTGCCTGTTGTTTTGTTTGTTGGTTGGTTGATTTTTTTGGTTTTTTTGAGACAGGGTCTCACTATGTAGTTGAGACTGACCTGGAACTCACTATGTAGCCATGGCTGGTCTCAAACTCACTGCGATCCTCCTGCCTCAGCCTCCCAAGTGCTGGGATTATAGGTGTGCACCACCAAGCCCAGTGTGTGTGTGTGCCTCCCTATTGTTTTGGAGGAATAATTTCATTAGTTTTTGTTTAATAAACTGAATAAAGAAGAATTCCATAAATCAAGAAAAAAAGAATTTTATCTATCTTCCAACAGATTAAGTGCTTCTATGTTAATATTTAGATCTCTCTTCCATTTTGTTTTAGTTTATGGTGAAAGATATGTCTGGATTCAATCTTCTGCATGTGGATAGCCAATTTTCCCAGGACCATTTGTTAAAGAAGAGGCTATCCTTCCTTCAGCATAAGTTTTTGGCCCTTTTGTCAAAGATGAGGTAGCTGAATGTACCTAGAGTTGTTTCTGTGTCATCTATTATGTTCCACTGATACATGTATCTGGTTTGTTTATTTCTTTGTTTGTTTTCTAAAACAAACATGCTGTTTTATCTCCATATCTTTGTAGTATGATTAGAGTCCAGGGTTGTGATGCCTCGTGCTTTGCACTTACTGCCAAGAATTGCTTTTGCTACTCTAGGACTCTACTGGCTCCATATGAATTTTAGCATTATTTGCTTTACTTGTCCTATGAGGAATGCTATGGATATTTTGATTAGGATTGCATTAAACCTTTATATGAGTTTTTGAAGTATAGCATTGGTTCTGCCTATCCAGGAACAGGGGACATATTTCCATTTTCTGATGTCTTCTTTAATCTCCTTCTCAAGAGTACTGTAGTTTTCATTGTAGAGTTTTTTTCACTTCCTTTGTTAGGTTAATTCATAAGTGTTTAATTTCTCTTGATGCCATTGTGAATGGTATTGTTTCTCTAATTTCTTTTTGAATGAGTTTATTACTGGTGTAAATGAATGCTATTGATTTCAATGTGTTGACTTTGTATCCTGCTACACTACTGAGTCTGGTATTAATTCTTGGTGTCTTTAGCGGAATTTTTTGGAGTCTTGTATATAGAGAATCATGTCATCTGAAAATATGATAGTTTGACTTCTTCCTTTCCTATACATATCCTTTTTATTTCTTTCTCTTCCCTGATTATTCTGGATAATGTTTCAATGGGTATGATAGCAGATATCATTGTCTTATTCCTGATTTTAGAGGGAAAACTTTCAGTTTTTCCCAGGGTTCTGTCATAAATGGATCTTGGATTTCATCAGAGGCTTTTTCTGCAGCAATTGGGGCTATCATGCGATGTCTGTGCTTGCTCCTGTTTATGTGATATATTATGTTTATCAATTTGTATGTGATGAACCATCTCTGCATCCCTGAGATGAGTCATTTCTTGGACATGACATATGATCTTTTAGATGATTTCTTGCACTATGTTTGCCATTATCTTACTGAGGATTATTGAATCTATGTTCATTTTGGGTTGGGTTGGGTTCTTTTCTGGTTTGGAAATCAGGGTACTGCTCACTTCCAGCAGTGCTGCTTCCCCTCTGATTTCATTAAAGAGTTTCAGAGTCTTGGCATTAGATCTTCCCAAATGCATTGACAAATTTGGAATGAATCTATCAGGATGTGGGTTTTTTCCTAGAAGAGACTTTAATACTTCTTCAATTTCGTTGCCTAATATTGGATTGTTCAGGGATTTTGTGTCTTTTTGTTCTGCTTTGACATTTATATGTATCTAGGCATTTATCAATTTCTTCTAAATTCTCCATTTTATTAGAGTACAGGTTCCCAAAGTAGTTACTAATAATCTTCTCTATTTCAGCCGTGTCTACTTTGATTTCACCTTTTTCATTTCTCATTGCATTAATTTAGATCTTTTTTCTCTTTTTTCTGTAAGATTGACTAGGTGTTTGTCTATTTGATTTATTATTTAAAAGAACCAGCTCTTCGATTCATATATATACGTGTGTGTGTGTGTGTGTGTGTGTGTGGCTCAATTTCATTAATTTCTGCTCTGATTTTTAGAATTTCCTTTCTTGTACTGTCTTTGAATTTGGATTGCTCTTGCTTTTCTAGAACCTTGAGGTGCATCATTGGGTTATTTACTTGGACTTCTTCTCTTTTGATGATGGGCATTCACAGCTACAAACTTCCCTTTTAGGACTGCTTTCATTGTCCATTGGTCCTGCATGGTATATTGGCATTATTGCTAATTCTAGGAACTGTCTAATTTCTTCCTGATTCCTTCTGTGACACCCCCGCTTAGTTACTGTAGAAGGTATTGTTTAATCTTCATGTGTTTGCCTAGCTGCTGTGGTTTCTTTTGCCATTGATTTTCAGTTGGCACTATGATTTGATAATATGCATGGGATAATTTGGCTCCTCTTGCAATGACATAAGCATGTTTTCCATAATATGGTTTATTTTGGAGAAAGTACCTGTGTGCTGCTAAAAAGAATGCATATCCTAGCTGGGCATGGTGGCACACACCTGTAATCCCAGCACTTTGGAGGCTGAGGCAGGAGTATCGCTGTGAGTTTGAGACCAGCCTGGGCTAAATAGTGAGTTCCAGGTCAGTCTCAACTACATAGTGAGACCCTGTCTCAAAAAAACAACAAAAAAATGCATATCCTGTTGCTGGGGTAGAGCACTTTGTAACAGTTTGGTTAAACTCAGATATTTCTTCATTGATTTCTCTTCTAGTTGATCTATCTATTTGTGACAGTGGGGTATTATGGTCCCCATTATAATTATGTTTATCTGGTATTTTGTCCAGTAGTATTTGTTTTAGGAAGTTGAGTGTGCCAGTGTTTGGTGCATATATGTTTATAATTATCACTTCCTTGACCAATACATTAATGTGTCTTTGCCTCTTCTAACCAGTTTGGATTGAAGTCCACTTTGACTGAAATTAGGGTAGCTATTCCTGCTTTTTCTTTTCTAGTTCCTTTTGCATAGAATTCTGTTTTCTCTCCCTTGATTTTAATCAGCAAATTTATTTTTGAATCAAATTGTTTCTTGTATACAGCATATCACTGTGTTTTCTTTCTTGATCCATTCTGCCAATCTGTGTCTTTTGAATGGGAAATTGAGACCATTCACACTGAGTTGTCACTGAAAGACCTTGACTTATTCCTGCCATTGCATTATTTTCCCTTTTCCCCCTTCTGCTTCACTGCTCATTTTGCCTGGTGTATTCATTCTATTTGAATTTTTGGCATATTTGGCTGTCCTTAATAATTATTTTTGGAGTGCTGGTTTGTTGATCATGAATTTCTTTAGGTGTTCTTATTTCTTATTTCTCCATCGCTTTTAAGAAGTAGTTTTTCAAGATATATATGTGTGGGTTAAAAGTTGTTTCTGTTTTTGAAAGTTGTTTTCTTTTATGGCTCGAAACACTTCACTCTCCTGCCCTTTAAAGTTTGTTTGTTGAGGTGTCTGCTATAAGTCTAATGGGTTTCCCTTATAAATGTTTTTTTTTTTTTTTTGTACTGGGGATCAAACTTGGGACCTTGCACTTGCAAGGCAGGTGGCAGAATCACTGAGCTAAATCCTGGGCCCCTAGAGGTTATTTTTTTATCATGGCTATTTGAGGTTCTATAAGCCTCACTTGTCTGTATATTTAATTCTTTTCCTGTATTTGGAAAGTTGTCTGCTATTATTTCTGTAAACAGCTTGTTTATGCCATTTGTACTGTCTTCTGATTTTTTATTTATTCCAATTGATCTTAGATTGGTCTTTCCATCATCTAGCAACTGTTGGATCCATTTTTCATATTCTTTTGTTCGTTTTTAAGGTATCTCTGAATAATTGGGTGCTGGGCAGCCCTGTCTTTTAGTACTGACACTCTGTCCTAACACTTGGTAAGGTCTACTGTTTGTATTTTTAGCATAATTTTTAATCTCCTGGATTTCCATTTGGAATCTTTTCATAGATTCTAATTCTTTACTAAACTGGTCATTCATGTTTTGCATTTCTTTGTTTAGCTCAGCTAGCTTTTTATTAGTGTCTTCTATAAGCTCCCTGATTGTTTTGTTTATTGCATCCATTGTTTGCTATATCTTCTGGGAGCCCACCAAGTAGCTTTTTTATCTGGTTTTTTAATCTATGTTATCCTTTCAAATAATTTGGCTATGTGGCTTTTGTCTCCTTCCCCTCGTTGCCCCATGGATTGGCTTTGGAAGACACTTTGCTGTCTTATCTTCTCGTGTTTCTGTTATTTTGTGTATTTTGTTTCATTTGTGCCTAGGTTTGTAGGCAGTTATAGTGGTAAGACTCTGTTGCTGGTCTGGAGATCTCTAGGCTATACTCCATTTCTTCAATTTCTCTGAAGCTTCTAATTTTCCTATCAGTTCCTTCCCAATTCCTGGAGATCTTTTTTTTTTCTCTTCACCAAATTGTTATTTTCTTGATTTCTGGATTCTGAATTTCAAAGAGGCTGATCATTACTCTACAGTTTTGTATTTTCTCAGCTTGAGAATCTTAAAAAATAAATTGGAGGCTTACATTTAGAACCATTAGGAAACAACAGTAATTAAAGCTGTGTAGTATTTGCATGATGGTAGGAAAATAACTGGCCAATGAAGTAGAGAATTCAGAAAGAAATTCACACATACATAAGTCCCTGATTATGAGAGAGACAACACAACACAGCAGTGCAAACAAGAAAGCATAAGATTTTTAATAAATACTGCTGTGTTAACTGGATAAATACACAGAAAAAAATGCATCCTGAACCCCTCTTAGTAATCAACTCAAATTTATTATAGATCAAAACACTGAAGGTGAAATAATACAATTTTTAGAGAAAACATGAGAATATACATGTTCTTGGTATAAGTGGAGGTTTTAAAAAAAAAATAAAAGGCACAGATTACCAAAAAAAGAATATATGTCTCTTAATTTCATCACATGAAACTGATAAGAATTTTTTTTCTAGTATCAGGGATCAATCTCAGGACCTTGCACTTGCCAGGCAGGCACAGTGCCTCTGAGCCACATCCCCAGCCCATAAACTATTAAGAAAAGATAACCCACAAAGTCAAGTCATTTATAACACAAAGAATTCCTACAATCTATAAAGCAAGAGACACAACTCAAATAGTAGGGGGCTTGCACAGATGCTTCCACAACAGTGGATATACAAATGTCAGTGAGGCAGGCAGTGCAACCACTGAGCGAAATCCCCGGCCCCTACAAATGTCAGTGAAAACATGAAAGGATGATCTGTTTAATTAATCAAGGGTATATAAATTAAATTACACAAATTCAACTTAAATATAAATTAATCAAGGAAATATAATAAAACGCAGTATAGTAGTGCTTCTACAAAATGGCGGAAAGGAAAAGATGGAAAATACCATGTGTTGGCCAGGATGTAAAACAGTCAGCACTCTCATAACACAGCTAGGAAAAGTGTGAATCGGGACAACCATTTTAGAAACAGTATTGCCTAATGTGGAGTAGACATATACCACCCTACCATTTGGGAATTGCACACTTAAGTATTACATGGCCAGCAATAAATGTGTTCTCCAAAACACAATGCCAGAATGTTATTAGCAGCACTATCCTTAAGAGCCCCAAGATGGACATTATTCAAATGCTCAGCAAAAGTAGAACAATAAATTGTGGTACAGTCATGCAGTGTAGAAAAAGAATGATCTACAGCTATTCACAGAGACACAGATAAATCTCACGAACATAATGTTGAGCAAAACAGTGTAGAAACAAAAGACCACTGATAAATCTGTCTATGTCAAGATCAAACTAGGGTTGAAATGAACCATAGCTATGAGATTACTTTTGAATGAGTTTCTTGATCTATTAGTGCTGGATTGCACGGGTGTGTTCAGACTGTGGAAATTCTTCAGCCTATATATTCATGATACATGAGCGTTTCTGTGTTTGAATAAGAACCTAGAAATGCACGGCCACAGAGAGAGCATGTGCCTAGTCAGCTCGAGCACTATAACCATTCTCTAAGTGCCTGCTTACCCCACAGACAGACTCTTGACGTCTTGTTATCCCAAAAAAGGGCAGTCGTCAACTGCTGATGGAACCAATTCTGCTGGAAAGGAGAGTGATAGAATTTCTGCAGATAAAACCAAGCAAAGCATGCCCCCTGCAGTCCCCACTTGGAAAAGGCAGGCGTGACACCATCATAGCTTGCCACACACTGCTTGCTCCTCTTACTCAGCTCAAAACAAACATAAAATAGAACCAAATGAGTATTTTCTTGTGGGAACCTCTTCGAGGCTGAAACTGTGCAGTTAGAATGGACTCATGTAAAAAAGACACAGTAGGACTGGAAATCTGAGGTTGATAGAAATAGAATCCTTCAGACCCATTTCCTTGGGGCCACAAAACTTTATTAACTAATAAAGCCTAGAATCATGCTTCACAGTAATACTGCTAATGACCATTCTGTAGATGATATGCAAAGAAAAAGATGCTTTGTTAACTGACAGAATATTCAGGTACTTTTCTTAAACTGTTATAAATTTTAATGGGCTACAAATTACCTAAGAATGTAACTTCAGTATAACTAAAATGCTTTTGTTTTGTTAAATCAGAGCTGGCAACAGTTAAATGATTCGGCATGTAAAGCCTTTAATCCTATAGATTAATAAGATATGACCTTTAATGCTGGCAAGCATTTTATCTTTAGAGACGAATATCATCATTTGCCTTGTATGGTCCAGATTTTCTGAAAAGGTTAAGATAGTGCCTTCAGAGCACAGAAACTCTTATTAAAGACTTCAGTGAACACAGAATTGCTGTCCAGTCTTAAGGAAGAAAAAATTATAACTGTTAATGAAAATACCAACCTGGAAGGAGAACATTCAGGAAAGCAATAAAATGCAATCTTTTGGGCAATGATCTGATCATAGGACAAAGTAGTAGCAATTAGCACCAGCCATGTGATGACAGCTCCTGCTCAGGCGATCGCCAAGAAGGTCAAATGTTAGTCTCTCTGTCTTATGTGTCATGAGTGTCACGAGTGATTTCTTGTACAAGTTCTGGAGCCCCACTGGGATGCTCATGGGAAGGAAAGACACGGCTGTCTGCTGTTTCCGGTGTACCACTTCCTGCTCCAGGCTCCACCCAGCTGGTCCTCCTGCCTCCTTCTCACCTGTAACACCATCTTTCATTCCCTCTTATGTCCAAAAGCTGCATAGAATTCAGCCTTCCCTGACAGTGACTGACTGAAGCTGGTATGTCTCCAAGGACCATCTAAGTGGAGACTCCAAACAACAGATTAATATCTTCCTCCAGTGCACCCAAGTGTCCAGCACACATGCTAAACAGAGCACGTTAAAAGAAGTTGAATCCCTATCGGGTCTTCCTAAGGCTCCGTGCATATGAACTAGGAAGTCCATAGCATCTCTCGGGTCAGTCTGAAGTCTTTCTATGATTACCAAAAGTGTTGCATTCTCATCTATTTCCATCTGAAAGAGGAGGAGAGTCAGAGCAAAAAAAACAAGGCAAACTACCGCTAAATTCAGCAGCCTGTTTTCATGACTTAGCAACTTGTATAAAGTATGTTTGAGTCTCTTCATGAAAAATGTGTCTACCAAGAAGGCGCACAGATATGGAAGCAAGTATAACAGCTATAAAATTAGAGTGGAATTGACTAAGATTATAATTTTTCATAGGCTAAGATATATCATGTTTCAATCTGTCTTTCTCCTTAACTCCCTATATGATAGATGCTCTGAAAATGCCACTGATTCAACAGTGAAATATTGTTCAGAGTACATTTAGATTGATTAGAGGAAGAAAAATGCCACTCAGTCCCATAGTGAAAAGACTACTAAACCACTGAATAATAACACGGCCCTAAACCAGGGACGAGAGAGGATTTGTACTTCAAAAGAGACCCAGTCTGTGCTTTTTCTTTCCATAGATCAACCAAGCTCCAGACTACACGGGGACTGAGGAAAATTATTTAGATTGATTCTACTTAAAAGATGCTAGTGTGGATAAAATCAAGCCATTAGTTATGATGGCAACCCAATTAAGCCAGTTTAACACCCCTTATCTCAGCTGTTATATTAATTGTAGAAGAAAAATAAAATGAAGACCCAGCCATCATTCCTTGTTATTTCAAGTACAGTAAAATATCAATCAAGTTGAAAATATCAGCTATGGTTTTGTCCCTGAGAAAAATGGCACAATAAAATAATTCTTGGGGTCTTGAGACAATGTAGTCAGAGCTATCAGAATGAGCCTGGTTCCCCATCTCAGCAGGGCAACTACGGGCATGAGTCTTATGCTCTCTGGGCCTGTTTCCCTGCCTGCAGAAGGAGGCTGCCTGCCAGGCTTTTATGAGGACTAGAAATCATGCATGCGAAATTCCTGCAACCTATTAAGCGCCTCAGAAACGTTTAAGTGAACTGAACTTGAACTGGGTCACATGCCGACGTGATCTGTGTCCACCCTGCTGGTGGGATGAGCCTTTTTCTGGGGAGCGACAGGCCACAGAAGCCTCTGCCCAGAGTAGGGCACTGCACCAGAAAAGTAACCCAAAATGCCTACTGCATGTGGGCATCGATGCAGAGAGCCCCTATTGAGGGAGGTAGAAGCTAACATCCATCTACCTGAAGACGGGACATTTCCAAATGAACCATCTTAAACATAAGATTTGCACTCATTCTTACGGGAAAGAATTTGCCTGGGGCATTAAAATATTGCCAGTCGCACCCATATAGAGCAGCTCAGCTCATCCTGCTGTTAGCTGGTCCTGCTCTGTGTCACCTAGTGCCCAGCTTGGTGACGGCTTCAGCCCCAGCTGAGTCCCCAGGCTAGAACCCATCCTCTGCAAGGCTCCTATCCCAGCCCTCGGCCCGGTCGTCAGTGTCTGATCAGCCTCCTGGAGCCACCTCTGCCTTCTTCCACCCTTGTGGTCATCCCCGCTGTCCTGGTCTCCTCCGGTCCTCCTGTACTTGCTCCCCTCACTCAGGGGATCACTCCGATCCACCCCTTCCTGGGCCTCCAGCACCCTCTGCCTCTTATCAGAGCCATCCTGCTAAAGTCCTTGACCTCACAAAATAGCCACCCCACTTCCTGCTAGAGCCCCCACATCCTCTCCTCAGTGCGTCCTGGCCCCTACACTGTTGGTCTTGTGCTTGACCAGCCAGGCAGAGAGCAGGATCCCCACAAATAATTACTGTATTGACTGAAAGAATAAAATGAAAGTGTCAGGTTTAATCATGGCCTCCGTGTCAATTCCTGCCCTGTTTTTTCATTTTCTCTAAAGTTAGCAAAATAAACACCAAAAAGAGCCAAAAAGTTGTATTTTAAAATAAACAATTTAGCTTCAGATTGTCTTTTCTTAAATAATTTAAAAATCCAAATTATATGGCTAATTTCTTTAGTTCTACATTAAGTACTACACATGGAAAACTAGCATTATATTTTGCAAAATTATTTTCTGCCAAGGATTTTTTGGTGGTGTACTACTAAATCTTTTCAGTATAATATGCTTTGCAAAATGAAGTTATCAAGATGTCTATTAACAAAGCAATAAAAAAATGCTTACGATGTAAGAGACAGTGAAGTTCTCAGCGTAAGGGGCACATGCTTAAATGGTACGTAAAATACAGATGCTGAAAAGCCACACTAAGTAGGACACAGAGATAAACAAAATAACACAAAGGACAACCCTACAGAGAAACCGACTTCCTCTCAGCTTTAAAGCAGGGGTCAAGCCTAGTCCTAGGCAGTGAAGGCTGTGACATTTGTTTGCTCATGGCTGCTGACTGAAGGTTCAGCAGACACACATAAGGAACTTGGGGACAGTAGATGGCCTCACCTGTGCATTGCACCCCTACACACAGCCTGCCATGCTCAGCACCTCTCTGACTTTCACTCCTCTCCCACTGGTTGGACCTTCCATTTGTCCTCCCAGGATCAGGGCCTCACGCTTCCGTGAGACCCTAACCGAGGTCTCACTCACGGTCCCTGCTCTGAGTCCATCCCCACAGACCTGCTTCGCTCTGGGGCTCCTCCTTCCCCAGGGGAGATAAGTGAGGCTTTGAATTCATTTATCCACCAGGACCGAGCAGAATCCCGGAGCTCAGATGCTGTGCGACTCGAGAGAACCACTTTCTGTTTTCCTCTTTCCCCCTCTCCCTGTGCTTCATTCTTCACAGGTGCATTCTCACTTTGCACACATTGGTACTCAAGATTCTTGGTGTGTGTGCTGCTGTAGGTGATTCTAGGAAACTAGGAGCCGAGTTCTTGCTGGGACCCTAACATTCGGTACATGTGAAATCAGCCCAGTCAGCTCTGGGGGTGCCAGGGACCCTGCCATCTAAGGGAACCCACTTGGGAAGTGCATTTGGAGTCTTAGCTTACTGTTCTAGAAATGTCATATCTGGTCCTTTGTATGCAGATGTGGAGAGCAGCGTGATTCGTAACGGACAAAAAGGAGAAGTAACCTCATGTCCATCGTCTAGCAAATGGATAAACAAAATACGGTCCATCCATACGGTGGTTGGCTGTGTGGCCATAAAAAGGGACAAAGTGCTAATTTAAAACATGCCACAACATGAATGAGCCTTAAAAACATGCTATGTGAAAAGATCCAGATTCCAAAAGATTACATATTTTATGACTCCGTTTACATGACACATCCAGGGTAGGCAAATCTAGAGCGATAGGAGATAGATCAGTAATTACCAGGGCTTGGGAAAGGATGTGGAGTTAATACAGATGGTTTCTTTTGCGGGGTGATGAAAATGTCCTAAAAGTAGGTAGTGGTGATAGGTACATAACTCCATAAATTTACTAAAAATCAATTTGTTGTAGAAAATAAAGAGTAAAAGAAAAGAAAGTAAACAGTTGGAAAAATATCTTAATCCCTATATAACTTTTGAGTTTAGCATTTTCTTTCTGATTATTATAGTAATCACAGGTACTGTAAAGAAAATTAAAAACAGAGAAAAGTATTATTTTAATGCTAATTACCTGGGGAGATAATCGCCACTTCGATTTTAATATATTCCTTTCTAATCTTTTTCCAATCATACATCCATTTTTTAATTAGGACCATACTGTTTTTAGTTGTGTCTATTAGCCACAAAATATAAAGCTTACTCATATGGTTTCTGAGTAACGGAGACCTGCCAGAAAAAGCTCAGTGTTGTTTTTTGTTTGTTTGTTTATTATTGTTTTTGTTTGGTTTTGGTTTTGGCTAAGTAGAAATCCTCTTTGGTGACAATTCTGAGTAAAATAACATTCCTGAGATGAAAAAAATGTGAAAGAAAGGCTGGCCCTGTTTATCAGTAGCATACACAATCAACATCACTCGGAGGCCAGGACAGCCCTGCGTAATTTGGCTTCTCTGACTTAATCTGAGTCCCCAATTTCTCTTCTGCAAAGAGGAAGTAGGACCTCAAATGCCCAAACCAGCAACCCACCTGGCTTTCATGGCCTTTTCCTGATCTACCTAACAGTGGCCTGCCCTTTCTCTACCCTGTAGGTCCAGGGTCTTGCTTCTTTTAGAAAATGCAGCCCTGCCCTCCAAACCAACAGCCCACAAACTGGAGGGGAGAATTGTGAGCCAAGCAGACAAAGGCTGGGCCAGGCCAGTCCAGTGTGGAGAAGACGGGGCTTGAGCATGGCCAAAGCAGCCATGTGTGGGCCATTACACTCTCACCATGAAGACGTCAAGTTAAGGGTCTATGCTTGAAACCACATGTGGGTGCCTTTTAGTGCTCTCAGAAATCATCACATGCTATCAGTGCTGAATGGAGCCACAGAGCCAGAAGCTGGGTGTTAGGGCTTGTGTCTAGATGTCCCTCAAAGCCACACGCAGTCAGAAGTGGAACTTTTTCAGAGGTCACTGGATCTAGAGTGTATGAATCTGGGATTGGTGCATGGTGCAGTGCTAGGCTCAGGGACACTAGAATTAAGGGTGTGAGTGTTATCTGCGTTAAATAGTCTGGATAAGACAAAAGGGACAGAAAGATGCTGTTAAGGTCACTTACTGGTTCCCTTGTTGCTTTGCTACCTTCGGACCACCAAGAGAGAAAAAGTAACTAATACAGAATTTTGCACCAAAGGGGGGGGTCATTGCTAAGCCATTACCTGGCTGTGTGACTCAAGAGCCTTTGGTACTGGCTTGTGGGAAAGGGAAGAGTTAGGAAAGGTTCAGAGATGCCAGCTGAAGATGTATAGCTGGGACAGTTTAGGCTGTACTATATGGGAGATTCTAGTCGGAGCTCAGAAGACTAGAAAGCCAGGAAAGACCAGAATCAGGAGGTTTGTGCTGGGAAGAAGCATTGGCTGATAGACTCCAGACGATGTGTGTTATGCCTTGGCAGAAAGTCTGTCTGCATTTTATTCTTGTCCTGAGACTGCCCGAGACTGAAATTAAGGGTGGTGGACTAATTAATGTGACAGAAGAAATTTCAAGGCAGCCTAATGTTGAGACAGTGGCATGGCTACTGCTGAAAGCTTTTAGCCAGATTTATATTGAGAATCAAGAGCAAAGGACCCAGCAGAATGATTTAAAATGTTTTAAGTTTTGCCAGAAAGGAAGCTCCAGTAAAATTGCAGCCTGCAAAGATACAGCAGAGGAGATCCTGATTGCTGAGAAGGAATAGAAGAAAAAGATGGCCTGAGGGCATCACAAGAAACAGCAGGACTCCACCCTTTGCATCCTCAAAATTGCAAAAGTGAAAGACTGCTCTGAGAAGACAGCCCCAGAGCACCATGTTCCAGAATGGCAGCAGCCTAGGGAAATTGTTTCTTGAGATTTGATTCATAGACTCCTACAACCAAGAGAGAAGGAAGCCTGGCTACGGCTCCAGCTGGCAGCAGACCTTGGCATCATCCACATGGTGCTGGTTTTAGGTACATGCAGAATGCAAGCGTTGTGGGGGTCAGGAGCACTTGAAGACATAGGTGTCGAAAAGGATTTTCTAAACAGAACCTCAACTGCACAAGAAATGACAGCAAGAATTAACAACTGGATTATATCAGAGTAAAAAGCTTCTTTCAGCAAAAGAATCAATCAGTAGAGTGAAGAGACAACCTGTAGAATGGTGGGGGAGGTATTGCCAGCTACTCAAACAGCGGGCTAATATCTAGAATATACAGAAAAAAAATCAAACTACCTAAAATTAAAGATCTAGTCAAGAAACAGGCAGGATACATGAACAGATACTTCACAGAGGAAGAAATACAAATGATCAACAAATATATGAAAAATGCTCAACGTCTCTGGCCATTAAAGAAATGCAAATTAAAACAACAGTAAAATTCCATCTTACTCCAGAAAGAATGGCAATCATTAAAAAAATCAGTCGCTAACAAATGCTGAAGAGACTATGGTGAAAAAGGAACCCTCCTGCATTGTTGGTGGGAACGTAAACTGGTACAACCATTATGGGCATCAGTATGGAGATTTCTCAAAGAACTGAAATGAGAAATTCCATATAACCCAGAAATCTCCCTGCTAGGTATCTTCCCCAAAGAATGTAAGAAATCGTACTACAACAATACATGTGTACCAATGCTTATAGCAGCACAACTTGTAATAGCTAAATCCTGGAAACAGCTTGTATACCCATCAACAGATGATAAGATAAAGAAAATGTGGTATCTGTATATAATGGAATACTCAGAATATATAACAGAATATATAATGGAATATAAAGAATGACAGATTTGAGACATTTGTAGAAAAATGGCTGCACCTGAAAAGCATATTTTTGAGTAAAATAAGACACACGAGATTAAATACCATATGGTATCTCTCATTTGAGGCAAAGTACAAACAGAGATAATAAAGGATGGATAGAAGAGGACTAGGAGATGGATCTCTTGTAATAGGGAAGTGGTCCAAGGGAAAATGTGCAAGGGGTTAGGAGGAGGGGACAGGGAGATAAGTAGAAGAAATACATGCCATGCACAGGCACCTAATATCCTCAATCAATGTAAACATTATATGTCATAACATGAGCTAAGATGAATAATATCAAAGAGTGAAAAATGGGAGGAGAGAGGGAGGGGTGGGAAGAGGAGGCAAAATTTTTTTAAAAAGCTGTTGTATGTACATGTAACCACAGCCTAAGATGATTGTAAACTACAGGAAATGCAAATGTGTACTAATAAATAAAAATACCCCCAAAAAATCTCTGTTTTAGGTACACTCTCATTGCTGAGACACAATACTGGACACCCACAACTCAGAGGAAAGAGCTCAGTTTGTAGAGATTTCAGTCCATAGTTTGGTGGCTCCAAGGAGAGCTGCTCAAAGTGAGGTGGACAGGAAACAGAGGGAGCATAAGGAGGAGCAGGGGAGGGAGACACTGGATAACCTTCCAGGCCACACCCCTGATGCCCCACCTCTTCCCACCAGACCCCACCTCCTAACAGCAAGTCAGCTTGCTTGCCCCCGTAGTCCACCCATCTTCCAAAAGTCCCACCAATGAGCACGTAAGGCTTTGGGGGACATTTTAGATCCAAGCATCCGAAGTCTCTTTACGACCCAGTCACACAGTTGTATGACAATTGCCAACCCCGTACAAGAGGCCCAAGCAGCTGAAGTGTGCTACCAGGTGCTCCTCCATGACATCCCCCGTCATTATGCCCACCTCCCTGTCTCAGTGAAGACCCATGACTGCAATGGTTCCTTTCTCAGGAATCCTTCCAACCCCTCCCACTGTAAGGACAGAAGCCAGACTCCCTCCGCATGTTCCCAGCTTGGGCTTCCTCTGATCTTTATCTGGCTGCATAGCCCAAGGGAGGAAGCACGTCTCTCCCATATGTTGCATCCCTGGCTTTTGTTCAGATCGAGGCTCTTTCCCCACTGAGAACTGGTTATGGAATCATCCCACAGACTAGGGGCTAGTGATGGAAAGGGGAATAGAAGGGGTAACAAATTTTTGCTAAATACCTTGAAAATGCATAAAATCCCCAACATTCCTGTGCTCCAGAAACTCTTGGAGCCAAATGTCCTTGTGAAGAGAGATTACATTCTGCAAGTGAATTTTGCATACGACTTTTCTCCATCTTTTCCATGGAAAAGCTCTCACCAGAGGATTTTGAATCCAGTCTTTCTCTACCTCATCACCCAGAAAAACAAGCTCATTCTTCTGACTTCGGAAAAAGACATCACCAGCTGGCCCGGGAATAACACATGGGAAATTGAAGACAGAGATATAATTAAGTTCATGAAAGGCCGACTCTTCTGGCCATATTTCAAATGATTGTAATGCCTTCTCATCCATTCTACTAAATGACTTTACTTCATAATATATTCAGAGTGAAAAAATATAATGGATTCTTCTGAGATATTCAATTAGCTCAATAAAAAAGGAAAAATAATTTTTCAATAAAGAAATTTAGCCAAGTGACTAACACTGACAGGAAAAAGCCAACTTCAAAGTAATTACGCATTTCTTTGGAGTTCTTGCACTCACAAAAGTTGATGATATGCCGCTATTAGAAATAGCCACCCTCTGATGATTAATTACATTTGTGTTCCTATTTGAGCAGATGTTTGTTTGAATGTTTACTCTAAATCCATCTTTGAGTGTTGAAACATTTACACTTCCAGAGCCTCCATAAAGAGCGTCTGTTATCCCTGCTTAGCTTCCTTCAAGCTGGTTTCTTCCCCATTAATAGAAACTTCTTCAAAAGGTACCAGGAGCAGTGTCTTTGCACAATCCCCTTGCTTCTTCTGCTCCTCTTCCTAGGGGGTTCATACGTACTTAACCATTAATCCTTTTCCCCTCTTGCAATTGATGCCCTTTTGTCTCCTGCCAAACCATCATTTTTCCTTTAAACTGTGGGGTTTCTGAGGGCTCCACCTCTCATCCAGCGCTTTCATGGTGGAGAACCTAATTTTCCAGAAGGGTTTCAAAAGCCTCTGTCCAATGATGGCTCCCCAGCCTAACTCGGTTCCAGCATTTCTCCTAAGCTGCGCACTCCTACGTGGTACCATTAGCTGACCTTGTGGCCCTTCCACCGCCCCCTGCTTTTCCTCTGGCAGCCCCATCTGAGCACCTAATCACCTAGGCCGGGCGTTTCCCTCCTGCTCAAGCTTCCTACCCCCTGACCCACTTAATCCATCGCAGGCCTCCCTGCCGACAACATCAACATTTTCTATCAGCGCAGTTGTGTGCTTTCCAGAAATGAGTCAGATCAGATTGTCACACACACCTTCCTGAGAGCCCTCTGGTGGCTTTGCGAAACCCACAGAGCCAGCGTGGCTCCTTATTGTGACAACCAAGGGCCGCAGACCCCACCAGACCTTCCAGCCTCACCCCCTTGCCATCCTCCAACGTGCCCTGCTGTGAAGGAGCAGCCAGGCATCCGATGGCACCTGGTGGCTTTGCACTGAGTGCCACGTGGTGGGGGCTTGGCAGGACACCATGCAATCTTCTCTGCTTCTTGTCATCTTCAGGGTTCTGTGAGCTCTGGGGCTTCCTGCCCAGCCCCTCAGGTCACAGCTATAGGTTATAAAATTGCCCAGAAGCAGCGTGAAGTTAGCTCCTTGGCCACATGACTTCATTCACGCTGCAGCTGTGTGGCTCCTGTTGGCGTCATCTGCCCAAAGGCCACAAGGTGCACCCTGTTCTATCCCTGTAAGTAGGAAAAGGTCTGAATCTAAAAAAGCCTGGTGGCTGCCTACTCACCCTTGCCTTGCCCTCAACACCTACGCTCACCCTTCAACCCAATACCCGCTGCTGTTCTAACCCTGTGTTATTCGACAGCTGAAAATTCGCTGTGCATCTCAGAAATTAAGTATGAAATAGGAGAGAGGAGGGAGGTAAGGGAGAGAGGGGTGAAGGAATCCAAAATGGTCAGGGCAAGGGCTGGGGATTTAGCTCAGTGGTGCCACCACTGGCCTCGCAAGTGCAAGGTCCTGAGTTTGATTCCCCCGAACCAAAACAAACAAACAAACAAAGGAAAAGATGCCCAACACAATGGTCAGGTTATGTTACATTCATGCACCAATTCCCAAAGGAACTTCCACATGCCATACTGCAAACAAACACTAATAAAAGAAAAAGGAAACAATCCTATATCTCCTTAACAAACTGTTAGAGGATTGTTGTGGAAAATAATAGTAATAACAACAACAATAATAATAATAAAAACTGTGAGTCTTCATTTCCCCCCACAAGGTGAGGTATTCTAATTAGGAAAACATTATTGTGTTGTTTTAAGTTACGTCTTTAAAAATGAGAATCTGGATATTTCTTATTGACCACTTAAATTCTCGGCCTTCCTTTATCGAATACTTTTTTTTTATAGAAACTCCTCACAAACAAAGTGTGGCAAATATATTTCAGTTTGTATTAGAGTTAATCTCTTCTACGTGTGGGTTTTGTACGGATGAGCTAGTCAACCTTTGCCAATAAATGAGATAAAATAAAATCTGTGTAAGTGCAAATAGGAATAAGACAAGGGGAATGGAGCCACACGTTAGGTTAGCACTGTAATACTACTGTCTAAAATCAACTCATGCTGGGGTTACAACCCAATAAACTCACCAGAAGCTGAAAATATCATAATCCACAACTTCATTTCACAAACCTAACCCAGGATAGCTTAGCCTATCCTACCTTAAATCTGTTAAGAACATTAACATTAACATACAGTTGGATGAAATCCTCTAACACAGAGCCTATTCTGTAATAAAGCTTTGAATATCTCGTGTAATTTAAGTGCTGTGCTGAAAGCAACAAACAGAATGATTTAAGGGACACTTTGGTGCCGTCATACAGCGGGAAGTGCCCTGAGTTGAACCATCATAGGCTGGGGCCATCGCTATAGCATGGTGGCTTCATAGGGGTGCGTCGGATTTTTGGGGGAATAGGGCAAATATACACACTTGCAATATGTGACCTACAAATTTAGCTCTGACTTTTCTAAATTAAAATTGGAAACTGCTCATGAATGGTTCATCCAAGAACAAACCTCTGATGAACAGAGGACAGAAAATTAAGTCACGAAGACTTAAATCAATTTGAGCCTTTTTAACATTAAATGTCCTTTTCCACTGACTTTATTTTTTCTGTGCGGGGAGTTGAACTCAGGGCCTCATCTGTGCTAGGCAGGAGCTCTACCACTGAGCCGTATCCCCAGCCCTGAACACCCTTTCTTTAAGGGAAACACATTATTAGATTGGTGATTGTAGGGGCTTTTAAAAATAATGTTTATAAAAATGGAAAACATCTCAGAAACTGAAATATTAAAGACAAAGGGCTTTGAACATAAAGCCCAAATGGGCCAGGGATGTAGCTTAGTGGCACAGCTCCTGCCTGGCAAGCACAAGATCCTGAGTTCAACCTCCAGTACCAAAAATAAATAAATAGAATAAAGCCCAAAGATTATGCTGTGGTTGCCTCTATTGCCCCAGCAGCCAGCGGGTGACTTTATCTCTCATCACAAATCCACTTTCTGAAGTGTCCCTGTCAGGTGGTCATTCTCCCCTGTGGACCCATCAGCCACCTGACACTGTTCTCCCCCAGGAAGGGAGCCCCCCCACCGGACCTTTCCCTCCTTAGTTAACTCCCTGCTTCGGGCTGAGCTGTTCCAAAGCAACTTCGGTCCCTGCCCTGGTGTCTCTATCCTCCCTGTAGGGCAGATATATGTGAATCCCTGGCTATTTGCATAAAAGTTTTAATTTGATAAGTGAGGAAAAGCTGACCTTGCTATCCTCAGTCTTTGGGTGACTTTCAGTTTCTCTGACTTTGTACCAGAAGCTTAGCCTTCTAAAGGTAAAAGACAGCCTGAGAACTTCAACCAACAATCTCAGATACGATTTTTTTTAAATCTTCATAAACCACTAAACACCATATAAAAACGCAATGTATGATTGCCATTCCTGATCAACTGTTAATAATATTTTTATATTCTTTTTTATTTTATGAAAAACATTGTATTTTTACAACTAGTAAGAGAATGGCACTAATTATTACACCTTGTAATGTTATCTTCCAAGACAGCACAAGACATAAACCGAAAAGTTTCTTACAAAAAACAGTGAACAGTGACACAAATCTACTTTTCAATGAACTAAGATAAACTAGTATAAATGAAACAAATTAACATATATATCAAAATATTCTTAAAACAACAGAATATGTAATTTGGGGAAGTAGTAGAGCCTTTCCCTGCTTCCTTGTATCTTTTTGCTATTTTGCTCTGTATTTGTGTGTGTGTGTACTTACTTATATATGCAAATATGTATATAGTGTTTCTCATGAGAAGCCATGCGATATTTAAGCTTGTGCATCTGACTTACTTCACTTAAAATTATGTTCCCAAGTTGCATCCATTTACCTACAAATGCCTTAAGTTTATTTTTCTTTATGGCAGTTTAGTACTCCATTGTGTACAAATACAGTACACCTCAAGTTATGACTGGCCTGACATACTAACCATTTGGGTTATGACCAGAACTTTAGTTTTAACTTACAACCAAAGTCTTGAGTTATGACCCAAATACCAGTCCAGATGGTCTCGGATACAGATTTAACCCTTCACACGTTCTGGAAGGAACACTGTAACATCTTTTCCTATGTGGGGTTCATTGAGAAATCCTGGGCCAGTGTCTCTGTAAAGATACGGAGATCTGCCTGTGTATACGAGAGAGACTTGGAAGGCTGCGTAGAGGAGCCTGAGCCTTCAGTTGGCCGTTATGAGTCACAACCAGCCCGCAAGAACAAATTGAGTTCATCAGTCAACGGTCCACTGGACATATACTTCGCCAACATTTAGCTCTTAGGAATTGTGCTGCTATAAACATGGTTGTGCGCGGATCACTGTAATATGATGATGTAACTATTTGGGAAGATACTGTACCTAGGTGGGAAGCAGCTGGGCCAAATATAATTTCTACTCTTCATTTTTTGAGGAATGTCCACCCTGACTTCCATCGTGGTTGCACGAGCCCGTATTTGTAAACAGCGTTCCTTTTCCCCCACATCCTCACCAGCATTTGTTCTTTTAAGATTTTCTTTTCTTTTTTTTTTTTTTTTTTTTTT